>NW_024428566.1:22500-23936 GCF_017562075.2 Anopheles merus | reverse complement strand
TTTTTGTTTGTGATGTGTACGATAAGCCACCGTCTATCCTATCCGGCACTTTATCAACACTTTTCCAACCCAAGTCATAGGAACTAGTTTACTTTCCCTGATCGTACACATTTTGGTGCACGGCTATCCTGACCGGCAACTTGTACAACATGGACATCCATGAACGCGTACGCTCGGGCTGCGCCCTCCGTGTTGTACTTTCCCTGATCGTACACAATTTTGGTGCACGGCCTATCCGGACCGCTAATCGTCAGTTTCGTCCATAACCTAGGACAGTCGTGTAGGTTTCATCATTTTTATGTTTGATTCGGTTTAATAATGATTGAAAAATACGCTAAGTCCCCAGAAATCTGAACTCGAATACTTCCTCCATGTTGCGCCAAAAGCTACTGACCAACGCCTAGCTTGTGACCCATTTATATTTATTTCCATTAATGTTTTGAAAAATACGCTAAGTCCCAGAAATCTGAACTCGAATACTTCCTCCATGTTGCGCAAAAAGCTACTGACCATCGCCTAGCTTGAGACCCATTTATAGTTTATTTCCATTAATAGTTTTGAAAAATACGCTAAGTCCCAGAAATCTGAACTCGAATACTTCCTCCATGTTGCGCCAAAAGCTACTGACCAACGCCTACTTGAGACCCATTTATAGTTTTTTTCCATTAATAGTTTTGAAAAAATACGCTAAGTCCCAGAATCTGAACTCGAATACTTCCTCCATGTTGCGCGCCAAAAGCTACTGACCACGCCTAGCTTGAGACCCATTAATAGTTTAATTTAAATTAATAGTTTTTGAAAAATACGCTAAGTCCCAAATCTGAACTCGAATACTTCCTCCATGTTGCGCCAAAAGCTACTGACCAACGCCTAGGTACATGGTTGGTACATGGATTGTATGCATGCAGGCGTACTGCCGTCTGGACCAGAAATCGCACTAGCTACTAGAACGTAGAGTAATTCCCCTAGATAGGTGCATTTGCATGCCTCTGATCGACGACCATGCAACTTGCAACGTGCGACACGCTTAGGTAGGCTTCCCCATACAAGTTCCTAGGGTAGCAGCCAAATTGCATACTTTCAGGCGTAATTTTCGGAACCGTGTACCGTGCATGGTACAAGTATCAGTAGCTCGTGCAATTTGTTTTGCATCGTGTTGCGGTTGCAGTGCGTCAAGATAGGAGTGTTTCGAGACTTTTGCCAGCTTGAGTGCCATTTGCAGGATAATTGATGTTCTACCACGTTAAACATGCCACTTAATGCCGAAAAGGAAAAGCCGTTTTCTAGGGACGTCCTGCTCAAAAAGGTTGCCATCAGCGCTTTCCTCCTCGAGTTCAGGATTCTTGGACTTAGCGTTTTTTCACGATCCAATCAAAAGACCAGATCGTGAAATAAACAATAATACAAGTATTACTAGTACATCCCTCAACCGAAGG
>NW_024428566.1:7500-12500 GCF_017562075.2 Anopheles merus | reverse complement strand
GGCGACCCTGCGGAACAGCTCCTAGCACTCCGGCCCGACGCCTTTCCCGGTATTGGAGCTGCATAAAGTTACGCCGCAGTCGCCGCATCTCCATCGTGCGTGGGGAGGGAGGCAATCCCGGCTGCGCGGGGGGATTGGCGGCTCTGGAGGGCTGACCTCCTCCTCCTCGACCTCCCCTGTCGGCTCCGCTACGTCGTCGGCCGCGTCGTCATTGGCCGCTGCGCGTGCCAAGATAGCCGGGACGACCTCGTCCACGCCGAGCCGCTCCTGCCGACGCCGCTGCCGCATCCGCCGGGCGCTGCGGTTGCGCACCTCTCGGCGTCGCATCAGCCGTCTCCGCTCTGCCTCCGCCATGTCCTCGGGCGGGCTGGATGCAGGAACTGGCTGAGCAGCCTCGGCGGCTGCCAAGTTTTGCTGCTCCTCCCGCCAGTCCTCCTGCAGACGGAGAGGATCTGCCGAGCCGCTTGCTGGATGCGGTCCCACGACTCCGCTCTCCAGCAGACGACTGCCGATGTTGTCCTCGTCGACGCCGTTCAATAGTTCCGCCCGCGACATCCGCGAAGCGGGGACACACGAAAGTACGTGGGCCACCGACTCGACCGACCCTGCGCACCTGGGACAGTCCGGGGACGGAGCGAACCCGAACACATGGAGGAATTCGTGGACGAATGCGTGTCCACTCAATACCTGCGAGAGGTAGAAGTCTACCTCCCCGTGCTTCCGTCCCGTCCACAGGCGCACGTCTGGCACTTGTCGTGGGCCCAACGTACATAGCGGCTGGTGTTCTGCGCCGCCTCGTCGTCCCACTGCTGCTGCCACAGCTGCTGTGATGCCTCCTTCTCCTCCTGGCGAATCGCCTCTCGACTGCTGTCCGGGCTCAACTGCAGTCGGTTGTAGCAGCGGGCGTCTTCCTTCACCAGGAGGTGGTAGGGCAGTTCTCCGGCCAAAACCACCGCTACCTCGCAGCTGGTGGAGTGGAAGGCGCTCGTGATGCCCTGGGCCAGGGGCCGTTGCACGCGGTCCAAAATCCGCCTGCACCACTGCAGGTCCGCGGCTTCTGCCCAGACGGGTGCGCCGTAGCGGATGATGGACGCGGCCACTGCGGCGAGCAGCTTCCGCTTGCTCACTTGGGGGCCGCTGTGGTTGCGCATGACGCCACGCAACGCTCGCACCACACGGAGGGCCTTGTCCGCGACCATCTCGACGTGTGGGCGCCACGACAGGTGGTCGTGAAGCATGACCCCCAAGTAGCGGATCGACCGCTTCGAGCGCACTTCCACTCCACAGATGTTAACTGGGATATTTCTATACCCGCTGCGTTTGCTCGACACCATCAGCAGCTCCGTTTTCTCCGGTGCCAGGGAGAGATGGTGCTGCACCATCCAGCTGTTGACTGCTACCACTGCTTCTTCCGCAATCGCTGCTGCGTGCTCCGGTGTTGTCCCCGCTGCCAGGATCGCAAGATCGTCGGCGAATCCCACGATGGAGGCGCCCTCAGGGAGCTCTACGGCTAGCACGCCGTCGTACATAATGTTCCACAATGTGGGCCCAAATATGGACCCCTGTGGAACACCTGCCGATACTCGGCGGGTAACCGGCCCGTCCGCCGTGTCGTACGTGAGCTCCCTGTCGGCGAAGTAGTCCTGCAGTATGCGGCACAACTGCACGGGGACTCCCTTCGCCTGGAGCGCCTCGGCGATGCTCTGCCAGCTAGCCGTATTGAACGCGTTACGGACGTCCAGGGCCACAACCATGAGGCAGCGCCGGTCACGGTTGTTTGTCCTTCCAAAGGACTTCGCCCTTCGTCCCGCGTCCACGACTTGCTGTATAGCCTGCAGAGTCGATCGCCCTCGCCGGAATCCGAACTGTTGCTCAGACAGTTGCGGACTCTTCAGGATCCTCGATGTATTCGTTGAGCCGGTTCAATAGCAGCCGCTCCAAAGCCTTGCCCGTATTGTCTAGCAGGCAAATCGGGCGAAAGGACGACGGTTCGCCCGGTGACTTGCCTGGCTTTGGCAGGAGCACCAGTCGCTGCTTTTTCCACGGCTGCGGAAAGCAGGACGTGTCCAGGCACTCCTGAAACACCCGGCGGAAGGGCTCCGGTTGCTGCCTGAGAGCGACCGTAAGGGCGGCGTTCGGTACTCCATCAAGCCCAGGAGCCTTCCGCGGGTGCATGCTGGCTGCTATATTCTCCAGCTCGGTCAGGCCGATCGATCGGAGCGGCGCCATGTTGCCAACTCGGAGATCAGGCCACTCTACCGGCGGATGAACCGGGAACAAGGCGTCGACAATTCGCCGCAGTTCTGCTGGATCGCGTTCCGGGGCTGAGCGGGCCGCCTGGAACCAGTGGAAGACCTTCCGGAAAAAGTTTCCGGTTTCATCCTCCCTGATCGACAGCAAGAACCGTCGAACGCCTCGTTCTTACTCGAACGAATAGCCTTCCGAAGGCTCTCTCTGGCAGCTGAGAGTTCCGATGGGAGCTGCTCTTCTGGCGGGATTGTTCTCATCGCCATCTTCTCCTTTCTGGAGAGCTCGTCGATCATTGCCTGAATCGCCGGAGTCCACCAGTAAGCTGGCCGACCTGTGTGGTCCTGCGCTGGGAAGACCCGCGACATCGTCTCGTCGCAGACGCTGGTCAGCGACTCAACCAAGCTTTCGACGCTGTTAGCTTGACGGGCGAACCCAATCATGGCCAGCGCTTTCCCGAAAAGCTGGGAGTCAAACTGACTGGTCTTCCAGCGCGTACCGGCGTTGCTTACACGGGCCGGGCGCTGTCCACGCCGTGCTGCCCGATCCCTCGTTGGTGGTGGACTCACGCCAACCTCGTACCGGACGTATCGGTGGTCGCTCAGCGTAACCACGTCGGGCACGCGCCAGCCTCGGGCGCTGTCTTCGCGCGGGTCGAGACGGCTTATCGCACTGCTTGCGAATGTAACGTCCGGTCGGCTGGGCGGGAACCGAGTTGTGCCCACTCGGTTCCCCTTGAACGTTGGTAGGCAGTCTGCCTTGTTCAGTAGCACCAGCCCGAGGTTGTCCGCCAACTGGAGAAGCTCCAAGCCCTTCGGGCAAGTCCTGCTGCTTCCCCAGTCAAGGTGCATGGCGTTGAAATCGCCGGCCAGGAGAACCCGGCTGCACCCGCGGACGATCAGGTCAATTTTCTCCATAACACTCCGGAACTCGGGGACTCCCGTCTGCGGCGACACGTAGCAGCTCACAATTGTTACTCCTCCCACGTCGGCAGCAACCACACCGAGGGTCTGACGGTGCCTGATACGCTGTATCGGCAGCCGGTTGCCGTTTACGACGATGGCAACCGTCTTACTCTCGTCCGTCACCCAATTGCCGTTATTGCGCGGTACGCAATAGGGCTCGGACAAGAGCAGAACGTCGAGACCCTCGGTGGTCATCACGTGCAACGCCAGGTCCTGGGCGTTCTCACAATGATTGGAGTTGAACTGCAGGATGTTCAGCATTGTGATGGCGGTCCTTTGCACATGGGGGCGGCGATGCGATGTGGGCCGCCGCAGACAATGCACTTCGGGTCCGAAGTGCATGACGCCGCTCGCGATGATCAGCAGCTCCGCAGCGCAGGCACAGGCTGGATCGATCCACGCCGGTGCATTCTGTTGTGGTATGGCCGCGCTCCAAGCAGCGGAAACAGCGAACCGCGCTTCGCTGCTGTTTTGGCGCGCTGCGCACCAGGCACGCCGAGTATCCAACAAGGATACGTTTGTCCGCCAGAAGGTCAGCGTCCCTCCGTGGAAGTCGGACACGGGCACGCTGCGTCCCATCACGACGCTCCCACAACGACGTGGTTGCTGCAACTACTGTGCGTTCCAGCGCCCGCTGCAGGCCGCGTTCCACATCCTCTTTTGTGGCCAACATGTCGATGCCGGTAATCATCACCTCGGCCATCTCCGTGATGATCCGG
Organism: Anopheles merus; assembly: GCF_017562075.2. Taxonomy (NCBI): domain Eukaryota; kingdom Metazoa; phylum Arthropoda; class Insecta; order Diptera; family Culicidae; genus Anopheles; species Anopheles merus. The sequence goes on along the minus strand of NW_024428566.1, from coordinate 8,569 downwards.
CCAGTGGCCAAATCACCGACCTCCTCCTGGATGCGCTGCAGCAGCACAGCGGCATCTGCATCCTTGTTGAGTGTAAGGCGAAGGAAGTCGCGGGTCGTGCGGTAGCCCTGATGCACGCACTTGTTCTCCTCCGCCAGGCGCTGATTCAGGCGGATCTTTTCGAAGAGCGCCTTGTAAGAGCAGCCCTCGGCCGGCTCAAAGATGAGCTGGTCCTGCCGAGGGCGTGCTGGACGCCGTCGCTCCTGGCGCAACTGTTCGTTACGCTGCGCCTGTACAGCAGTTGGCCGCTGCTGGTGTTGTTGCTGCTGCTGCGTGCCTGCGACCGCCTGTCGCTGTGGCTGGCGCTGCTGCTGCTGTTGTTGCGGCTGTCGCTGCTGCTGTTGCTGCTGCTGTTGTTGCTGCTGCTGCTGCTGCCGCTGATGTTGTTGCTGCTGCTGCTGCTGCTGCTGAGGGGGCGGCCGGGGCTTCCCCTTGGCCATTCCGCGGTATCTGCGGCGAACAACATCGGCGAAGCTGGGCTGCTCCAACTGCCGATTGTTTTCCCCCGTCGACTCCTGGGGGGCCGCGAGGATACCGCCGCCATCATAGATGGGCCAGGTTGCGTTGCTGCTGTTGCTGCTGGCCGCGTTGCCAGGAAAGCTCCCTGCGCAGTTGCTGCCCCAGGTCGCGGATCTCAGCCAGCATGGCATCCCGCTCCTTTCTTGCTTCCGCTTCAGCGGATAACCTGGCCTGCATGGCGTCATCCAACTGCTTTTGCAGTCCCTCGATGGTCGCTTGAAGGCATGCCACAGTTTTCATAAGTTCCGCTTTCTCCGCCTTTTCAGCCTGCAGCATGAGGTGCAGGCGAATTTCTTTCTCCTCATTGCTTTTTGCCGTCATTGACGTGCGTCCGCTGTCGACTTTGGCAGCCACTGCGGTCTTCTTCGGGACCGCTCCCAGACTACCATCGACAGACACCTGCCGTGGTCTTAGATTACGATTTGGTAAATCCATCGTCGTAATGGCGGCTTTCGCTGTATAAGGCCCGTGGGGGTCGAAATGACCCGGGGGTCGAATGACCCAGGGGTCG
>NW_024428566.1:0-2500 GCF_017562075.2 Anopheles merus | reverse complement strand
GGCTACTCTGCACTTCGCGGACCTGCTTACTCTGTGACGGGAGACTTGCTAGCGGCTTCTCTGCACTACTGGGCTACCACCTTGTGACGGGAGACATTGCTAGCGGTCACTCTGCACTAGTGGTAGAACACCACCGTGATACGGAGACATTGCTAACGGTCACTCTGCACAGGTGCCAATACCACCTTGTGACGGGAAACATTGCTAGAAACCGATCGGCATCTCTGCGCGATTACTTGAACACACCCCCAACTTAGTCAACTGTTAAACTTTTTCGTAATCACGGCGGGACACATTGCTCGAGCTCTAACGGACCTCTGCACGCATGAAACATGGTGGCGGGAATCATTGCTAGAACCGAACGGCGCCTCTGCGCGATGTACAAGCTCAAGGAACCTCGTATCGGCTGCCGAGCCGGAGCTCGAACAACTTGGACTACACTCTAATTATATCAACTCACACCTCCCCCGAGGGTTCCGCAGAATTGCTTCTGGTCCCCTTATCGTTAATTGCGATTCGTGTTTGCATTACACTACATTGAGCTATTCCAACTTGTTTATCCGCATGGCGAACATTTGCTGCATAGAACATTTAAGTTCCACTTTGCTCTCCCCTACGTGGGTCTGAGCTTCGCTCTCAGGGAAAGTTATGCCACATTTGGTAAGGGAAACCCGTTTCATCACGCTATTTTACCTGCACCATGACCCCAGACACATTTGTTCAATGGATTAGATCCAAGGAACGCCGACAAACCATGCACCACTACCCTTAATAGCTCATCGAGCTTAGCGTGAATCCTTCGAGTTTCCCTAAAAAGTTTCGATTGGTCTTGCAGTGTTTAAAGACAACGAGCTTAGTTTCAAGCATGCATTTAATATACCTTACGAAAACCTCTTAAACTGTTACGACTTTTATGCTTGAAACCATCACGACGAAGTCTTAGGGTCCGTAGACCCGATTTACCGCTCCAGGGAGCTTTTTGAAATTGGGTAGGTCCTTTCAGGGTCCGTAGACCCTCTACGCTGCCAGTTCTCAGCGTAGAGTACAGCAAACTAGCCAGCTACTGTCTCTTCATGGGTCCGAAGACCCAAAAATATATTTGCTACTGACCACCTTAAGCGTGCTGGGGTGTCCTGTAATTTTCGAGATTTGTCCCCGGACACTAGTCCTGGGCATAGCCGTGTACTACAAGGCCTAATTTTACTCTCTAATATACGCATATCAACTCGAAATCATAGGTTAAGATCATCGGCAACACCACCAGACACCACTTTTGCTTCATAATTTCGGACTATGGTCATACGACGAACTAAATCGGGGAGGGGACGTATGACCCAATGGGGGCCGAAATGACCCACCGACACCTCAAACCATGCTCCTACGACAAATAGAGGTAAAAACTACGATTTGGTGAAATTTTCATTTTTGACCTCGGAGCAAGGTACCCTCCCTATAGTAGGCAATGAACAAATGCATGTTCCCAGGAGGGCAAAAGTTGGGAACTCGAGAGGAAAGCGCTAATGGCGCGCCTTACCTAGGGGCCCGTAGAGTAAAAAGGGTACCCCCAAAAAAGTTGTTGTTTTTACGTTCTGGTTTCACTTTTCATCCTCTAAAATGCTTTTTCTACACGTTTTCAGTGATTTTGGCGAAAAAAAAATTTTTTGACTACTCGAGCTCTCCGGCCCGTTTCGGTGACCATTTTTTTGACAAAGCTAGGGAGCTGCCCTAGTTTGGGGTGTCACAAAATTTTGAAAAGTGGTCAAAAAACCACTATCCAGATCGGATGTAGAATCATTAGACGAACTTAAATTGTTCTACGACCCATGTCTGCGACGTTTAGTTTTCGAGTTATGGCCCGCCGTAGGTCTGACGGAGAACTTTTGCTACGCACTTTGATGTTTGTATGAAAAAGTACCCTACCTAGGGACGCGAGAGCAAATTGGTACCCCCGGCATGTTGTCCCGGTTGACTTTCTGGTTGCACTTTTCATCATCAGGGTGTGTTTCTGACACGTTTTGAGGTTTTTAGCGAAAAAAATTTTTTTGACTACTCGAGCTCTCCGGCCCGTTCGGTGCACTTTTTTGCAAAAGCTAGGGAGCTGTCCCTAGTTCGGGTGTCACAAAATGATGAAAAGTGTCAAAAAACCACTATCCAGAATCGGATAGAGAATGATTAGACGAGCTTAAAATTGTTCTACCGACCCATGTCTGCGACGTTTAGTATTCGAGTTATGCCCGCCGTAGGTCTGACCGAGCAATTTTTGTTCCGCGCACTTTGTGCACCGTGCCATTGATGTTTGTATGAAAAAGTGCCTACCTAGGAGCGTAGAGCAATTGGTACCCCCGTGCATGTTGTCGTTGACTTTCTGGTTGCACTTTTCATCATCTAGGTTGTGTTTCTGACACTTTTTTGAGTTTTTTAGCGAAAAAAATTTTTTTTGACTACTCGAGCTCTCCGGCCCGTTCGGTGCACTTTTTTGCAAAAAGCTAGGAGCTGTCCC
>NW_024428565.1:0-24088 GCF_017562075.2 Anopheles merus | reverse complement strand
GTCTAAGGACTCGAAAGTAACACTTTCAAAGCTTCCAGATTTGCGATGGAAGCTATAAATGCTGGCCTCAATTTAAACAAGCCTACGAAGAAAACTTCCCGAGCCTGTAAGTTTTCAAATTTAGAAAACATGAATAGGCTGCAAAGGCATCTGAAAGGCGAAGCACTTCGTGCGGTTAGCGGTTAATGCTTAACCCAGAAAACGTTCCGCTTGTATTAAACAGGCTCGACAAAATGTTTGGAAATGCTGAAGCATTTACAAGTCTTTACTGTTAGAATTACTAGCAGTAAAACACATACGACAGATAATCCCTCAGCATTTTTAGAATTTTCCAACGCTTTGCGCAATCTCATTGATAACATGGTTGTGTTGAAACAAGAAGGTTTTTTGAATGATCAGAGGCTGCTAAACGATTTGACATCAAGGTTTTCAACCGAACTTCGGAACGAATGGTTGAAACACACAATAAGTAGGAAACAAGATAATAAGATCTTACGCTAGAAGACCTAGCAGAATGGCTGAAACCTCTGAAGAACTGGGCCGTTATACTGGCCGCGAACGAGGAGTAGCCAAACAAGAAAGTCGAACCGTCAAAACATGCAGCATCGTCATAAAGGGCCAGAAAAGGAAACGATATCTAATTTGTGATTTCTTCATGAAACCACTCGTTGCCGACAATTGACGGGTAAGACGCCCGATGAAAATTATCTCTTTTCATTCGGCATAGATTTGCACCAATTGCTGCAAGTACAGCAACCATAACGCCCAAAACTGTCGCCTACCACCACAATGTAAAGTATACGGTTGCGGCAAAAGGCATCATAGTATGTTTCATAAAGAAATCTGGTAGAAGGGCAACCTACAAACAAAATAAATTGCCATCAGGAAAAGAATAATCTTTCTATCAGATCGTGCCCTCACTTTGCACCACAATGAAAGAAAATTCGAACTTATGCATTCATGGATCCTGGCTCTTCACTATCCTCATTTTGGAAAGTGTCCGAAAAGAACTAAACGTTCACGGACCAAAAAGACCGCTAACTCTCTCCTGGACGGACGGAAGCATTCAAAAAGAGACAGAAAGTAGGATATTTCCCATAACAGTAGAGGGAGCTAACAAAAAAATTCCAAGTTAAAGGTCTCAGAAGTGTAAGGGAACTTAACTTCCCGTTCAAAGCATAGATGCTCCGTTTTTGCAAAGAAAATTTAAACATTTGAAAGGCATTAGTATCTCTAGCTATGCAGATGCGAGGCCTACCGTGCTACTAGGCCTTCCACATTCGTATCTTTGCCATGGTGCAAAATATCGAGAAGGTAGACCAAACGAACCAATTGCCCATGAAACGAGGCTTGGTTGGGTTATTTTTGGGGGAACGAATACGCAAATGTCACAGAGAACTCATTTGTGATGACAGAGACGTACGAAGAAGAAAACAAGAACATGATGCAAATCTTGCGTGGTTTCTTTTCTACAGAGGAATTTGGAGTTAAACCTACTCCAACCCGTGCCTCTGGAGAAGACAAAAGAGCGTTAAGATTATGAAAGAAACGCTTAAAATACTGGCGACGGATACGAATTGGTTTAGTATGGAAACCGACAATCCTAAATTGCCAGATAGTTACGGACAAGCGCTTACGCGCTTAAAAGTCAAGAGAAGGCAATGGAAAGGATCCAAACTTAAAATCATGGTATCATAAAGAAATAACGCATACATTGAAAAGGATATGCACGTAAGGCGACACCAATGGAACTGCTGCAATTGAACGGAAAATAAACTATATTCCCCACTTTTCCGTGATAACCATAATAAACCCATTCCCAAACCACTTTAGTATTCGACGCGGCTGCAAAAAATCAAATATATCCCTTAATTCTCAACTCTCTTCCGGCCCAGATCTTACTGCGTCCCTGTTCGGAGTGCTAGTCCGCTTCAGGGACACAAAATAGGCTGTCAGGAGATATCAAGGAAATGTATCACCAGGTAAAGGTGAGACGGGAAGATCAAGACGCTCAAGATTTCTATTTCGAGAATCGCCTTCTGACGTTCCTCAAGTTTACGTTATGCAAGTGATGACATTTGGGGCAACTTGTTCACCAACTTGTGCTCAGTTTTGTGAAGAAAGAACGCACTGCGTTACAAAAATTATCCCAGGCAGTAAAAGCGATTATTGAAAATCACTACGTAGATGACTACCTAGATAGTTATCCAGATATTGATACAGCCGTGAATACTATCTCGGAGGTGTGTAAAATACATGATGATGCTAAATTCTTTATGAGAAACTTCTTTTCCAACTCAAAAGAAGTAGAGAAAAGCATTCCAACAACAGGTTATCTGATAAAAGTGTACTTGGCATAGAGATAAAAATCAAACTTCGATAAAGTGTTGGGATTGATTTGGGACAAAGAGTCTGACGTCTTTGCCTACAAGTTTAAAGGGCAGATATTAAAAATAACGAAACGTCAGATGTTCTCATTTATAATGAAAATCTACGATCCTCTAGGTCATCTTGCCACATTACTGTTGAAGGTAAAATTTTGATGCAAGATCTTTGGAAAACTAAACTAGACTGGGATGACGAAATCACACAGTCCATGAAGGAAAAATGGGAAAATGGATAAACCGAATCGAAAACTCGATCAACATCTATACCTAGATGTTTTTCGTTGGAAATAACGTAAGATCAGGGAGCATAACCAAGTAAGGATGCTTGAGCCCTGCATAAATGCGGCTAATACATCTTCTTCTATAAATTGACAAATAGCTGTCAAACTTTTCATTGTAAATGCTATTTTGCTTTGCGATAGTTTTAATGTTAAGCATTAATCTTTTGTTTTCTTGTAATAAACATGAATACTCGTATCATCACTTTGTTTGTTCGACCAAGCTGGCTTTATATGTGGCCAGTTTCTGACGATCACCAAAAGCTTCTATCAGAATTTTTTTTACTCCCATAAAATCTAATGGATTTCCGGCTAGGCACAATGCATCCTTAGCATTCCCTGTTATTTTATTCAATATTGATTGCACATACATATTGTACACCTGGGGGCTCACTAAATTTTCAAAAATCTTAAGCGTGTTTTCTACTACTGCTATCCACGACTGTAACTGTTTACGATTCCCGTCATACGATGGTATCGATTTAATTGGATCAGGGATCCGAAAACATCGTCGGTAACAGAAAGCGAGGAAGCAGGCATTGTAACAGTGCTTGGCAAACGTGTTTTCGGGTTCGTCAACCTTTGCAGTGTAGTTTCATACGATTCCTGTTTTGCAGATATTTGTTTGTATATTCTGATTTACGTGTTTATCTGTGTTATCAAACTGGTTAACACATATTCTACCGATGGTGTTTGCAATTGAGATTCTTCGAGTGACATTGTTCCTAGTTTTATATTAGCTATCGGTATGTGTGCTAAATTACCCGAATCAATTGAGTCAACACTGTCACTGTATTCGCTATCACTCACTGATCACGCCTGCCAAATAAAGCTTTATGAAAGTCACTCATACAATGCACACCGAATCGAAGTAGAAAGCAAAAAAAACTGACGGAGGCTGTGTGTAAAGTATTGTGGTTTTGTGTAGGGATTTTGTGTCTTTCTAATACCGCGCAATATCTTTTCAAACGTGTAATATTTTGCTCTTTTGTTTTGAGGTTAACTCAAAAATGTACTTGTGTGAACAAAATGCAAAAATCGTCTATCTTGTAGTGCGATTATGCTTCAAGACTTGGCGTCTATCTAATAGTGCGCACAAATTTAAATTCATAAGAAATACCTTTTTTTGTTCTGGAGTCAATGATCGTAGACAAAAGACTCCGTTATGAGCACGTGTTTACAGGACGGCGGCACCGCAAATCACCCGAACTTTAACGATCGATCGGAGATGAAATCGCGCTTAATTTCAAATCAAACGGATTTCGGGTACACTTATTCAAAGATTCACTATCACTAGTAAAACAAAATCTTTGTAGCACTGTTTTTACCTGTAATGTTTCAATTTGTACTCACAACTACCGGCTGCGCCAATGATGAGTCGAGGCTCGATGAGGTCTTTATTCGTTCACAGTTCGCACAAAAGAGAGCGGGTTTTTTTTTTTTGGTCATCAAAAGCCATTCTGGAGTGTTGGTATGACCCTTGGGGACACGTGGGACAACTCCTGAAGTCAATCTGGAGTGTAAATTTTTCAACGGCCATTACTTTTGAGATCTTTGAGCTAGTAAGACGTTCGATACAGATTTGGAAAGGTCTCGATCAGGGCTACAACGTACGCAAGTAAGAGAGAATTTCCGTAAAGTAACGATTAACATGGTTTTATGCATCACAAAGTTTTGAAATGCAAACAAGAAGATAACTTCAAACAGAAATTATATGAGACCAGGGCCATTTTTTTTGGTTTCTCGTTTTTTTTTAGATTTTTATTTGTGCTATCAAAAGCCATTCTGCAGTTTTGGTATGGCCCTTGGGGACACTTGGGACAACCCCTGAAGTCATTCTGGAGTGTTTATCTTTCAACGGCCATAACATTTGAGATCTTTGAGCTAGTAAGACGTTCGATACAGATTTGGAAATGTCTCGATCAGGGCTACAACGTACGCGAGTAAGAGAGAATTCCCGTAAAGTAACGTTTAACATGGTTGTATGCATCACAAAGTTTGAAATGCAAACAAGAAAATAACTTCAAACAGAAATTATATGAGACCAGGGGTTTTTTTATTCTATTTTATTTTATTTTTATTTATTATTTTAGTCATCAAAAGCTATTCTGGAGTGTTGGTATGACCCTTGGAGACACTTGGGGCAACGTCGGAAGTCTTTCTTGAGCGTTGGTATGGCCCTTGGGGACACTTGGGACAACCCCTGAAGTCATTCTGGAGTGGTAATCTTTCAACGGCCATAACTTTTGAGATCTTTGAGCTAGTAAGACGTTCGATACAGATTTGGAAAGGTCTCGATCAGGGCTACAACGTACGCGAGTATGAGAGAATTCCCGTAAAGTAACGTTTAACATGGTTTTATGCATCACAAAGTTTTGAAATGCAAACAAGAAAATAACTTCAAACAGTAATTATACGAGACCAGGTGTTTTTCTTTATTCTATTTTATTTTATTTTTGTTTTTTTTTTTTGGTCATCAAAAGCCAGTCTGGAGTGTTGGTATGACCCTTGGGGACACTTGGGACAACCTCGGAAGTCATTCTGGGGTGTTGGTATGACCCTTGGGGACACTAAGGACATCCCTTGAAGTCAATCTGGAGTGGTAATCTTTCAACGGCCATAGCTTTTGAAATCTGTGAGCTAGTAAGACGTTCGATACAGATTGGGAAAGGTAAGAGAGAATTCCCGTAAAGTAACGTTTAACATGGTTTGATGCATCACAAAGTTTTGAAATGCAAACAAGAAATAATATCAAACAGAAATTAGATGAGAGCAGGGGTTTTTTTAATTCTATTTTTTATTAATTTATTTTTTTTTTGGTCATCAAATGCCATTCTGGAGTGTTGGTATGACCCTTGGGGACACTTGGAGCAACCTCGGAAGTCATTCTGGAGTGTTGGTATGGCACTTGGGGACACTTGGGACAACCCTTGAAGTCAATCTGAAGTTTCAATCTTCTTTTTCGTTTTGGGTCATCAAAAGCCATCCTGGAGTGTTGGTATGACCCTTGGGGACACTTGAGGCAACCTCGGAAGTCATTCTGGAGTGTTGGTATGGCCCTTGGGGACACTTGGGACAACCCTTGAAGTCAATCTGGAGTGTTAATCTTTCAACAACCTTAACTTTTGAAATCTATGAGCTAGTAAGACGTTCGATACAGATTTGGAAAGGTAAGAGAGAATTCCCGTAAAGTAACGTTTAACATGGTTTTATGCATCACAAAGTTTTGAAATGCAAACAAGAAAATAACATCAAACAGTAATTATATGAGACCAGGGGTTTTTTTTTAATTTCATTTCATTTTGTTTTTATTTATTTTTTTTTGTCATCAAATGCCATTCTGGAGTGTTGATATGACCCTTGGGGACACTGGGGGCAACCTCGGAAGTCATTCTGGAGTGGTATTCTTTCAACGGCCATAACTTTTGAGATCTTTGAGCTAGTAAGACGTTCGATACAGATATGGATAGGTCTCGATCAGGGCTACAACGTACGCGAGTAAGAGAGAATTCCCGTAGAGTAACGTTTAACATGGTTGTATGCATCACAAAGTTTTGAAATGCAAACAAGAAAATAACATCAAACCGAAATTTTATAAGACCAGGGGTTTTTTTTAATTAAATTACATTTTATTTTTATTTATTTTTGTTGGTCATCAACTGCCATTCTGGAGTGTTGGTATGAACCTTGGGGACACTTGGGACAACTCCTGAAGTCATTCTGGAGTGGTAATCTTTCAACGGCCAACACTTTTGAGATCTTTGAGCTAGTAAGACGTTCGATACAGATTTGGAAAGGTCTCGATCAGGGCTACAACGTACGCGAGAAAGCGAGAATTCCCGTAGAGTAACGTTTAACATGGTTTTATGCACAACAACGTTTTGAAATGCAAACAAGAAAATAACTTCAAACAGAAATTATATGAGACCAGGGGTTTTTTTTATTTTATTTCATTTTATTATTTATTATGATTTTTTTTACTTGGTCATCAAAAGTCATTCCGTGGTGTTGGTATGGCCCTTGGGGACACTTGGAACAACCCCTGAAGTCATTCTGGAGTGTTAATCTTTCAACGGCCATAACTTTTGAAATCTTTGAGCTAGTAAGACGTTCGATACCGATATGGAAAGGTCTCGATCAGGGCTACAACGTACGCGAGTAAGAGAGAATTCCCGTAAAGTAACGTTTAACATGGTTGTATGCATCACAAAGTTTTGAAATGCAAACAAGAAAATAACATCAAACAGAATTTAAAGGAGACCAGCGACCAATTTTTCATTTATTTAATTTTATTTTTTTTGGTCATTAAAGCCATTCTGGAGTGTTGGTATGACCCTTGGGGACACTTTGGACAACCTCGGAAGTCATTCTGGAGTGTTAATCTTTCAACGGCCATATTTTTTGAGATCTTTGAGCTAGTAAGACGTTCGATACAGATTTGGAAATGTCTCGATCAGGGCTACAACGTAAGCAAGTAAGAGAGAATTTCCGTAAAGTAACGTTTATTATGGTTTTACGCATCACAAAGTTTTAAAATGCAAACAATAAAATTACATCGTACAGAAATTATATGAGACCAGAGGCTAATTTTTTATTTATTTATTTATTTATTTTTTTTGTCTTCAAATGCCATTCTGGAGTGTTGGTAAGATCCTTGGGGACACTAGGGACAACCTTGGAAGTCATTCTGTAGTGTTGGTCTGACCCTTGGGGACACTTGGGACAACCCCTGAAGTCATTTTGGGGGGTTTATCTTTCAACGGCCATATAATTTGAGATCTTTGAGCTAGTAAGACGTTCGATACAGATTTGGTAATGTCTCGATCAGGGCTACAACGTACGCGAGTAAGAGAGAATTCCCGTAGAGTAACGTTTAACATGGTTGTATGCATCATAAAGTTTTGAAATGCAAACAAGAAATAACATCTTACAGAAATAATTTGAGACCAGAGGCCATTTTGTTTTGTGTATCTATTTATTTATTTATTTATTTTTTTGATGCCATCAAAATCCATTGTGGAGTGTTGGTATGATCCTTGGGGACACTTGGGACAACCCCGGAAGTCATTCTGAAGTGTTGGTCTGACCCTTGGGGACACTTGGGACAACCCCTGAAGTCATTCTGGAGTGTTTATCTTTCAACGGCCATAACTTTTGAACAGATTACAGATTTGGAAAGGTCTCGATCAGGGCTACAACGTACGCGAGTAAGAGAGAATTCCCGTAAAGTAACGTTTAACATGGTTTTATGCATTTCAAAGTTGTGTAATGCAAACAAGAAAATAACATCGTACAGAAAATATATGAGCCCAGAGGCCATTTTTTACATGTGGTGCCTTCAAAAGCCATTCTAGAGGGTATGTATGACCCTTGAGGACACTTGGGACAACCACGGATGTCATTCTGGAGTGTTGATATGACCCTTGGGGACACTTGGGACAACCCCTTAAGTCATTCTGGAGTGGTAATCTTGCAACGGCCATAACTTTTGATATCTTTGAGCTAGTAAGACGTTCGATACAGATTTGGAAAGGTCTCGATCAGGGCTATAACGTACGCGAGTAAGAGAGAATTCCCGTAAAGTAACGTTTAACATGGTTTTATACATCACAAAGTTTTGAAATGCAAACAATAAAATAACATCAAACAGAAATTATATGAGACCAGAGGCCAATTTTTTATATTTTTTATTATTTTTTTTTTGGTGCCATCAAAAGCCATTCTAGAGGGTTGTTATGATTTTTGGAGATACTTGAGACAACCTCGGAAGTCATTCTGGAGTGTTGGTATGACCCTTGGGGACACTTGGGGCAACCTTTGAAGTCATTCTGGAATGTTTATCTGTGAAGGGCCATAACATTTGAAATCTTTGAGCTAGTAAGACGTTCGATACAGATTTGGAAATGTCTCGATCAGGGCTACAACGTACGCGAGTAAGAGAAATGAAATGAAATGAAATGAAATTTTGAAATGAAATTTCTGTAAAGTAACGTTCAACATGATTTTATGCATCACAAAGTTGTGAAAGGCCGCGGGGCCATGGGGCTTTCTCAAGCTGAGATAACGTTCTCAAGCACTCATTTAAGTTTCTTAAGCACTCAAAACTTGTTCTCATATGCGAGTCCATGGCGGTCGTAACTTTTTCTCATTTTGAGAAACCGATCCAGTCACTCACGTCTGAGTGCGATTGGTTTCTCACATTCATATACATATCTCATTGAACCTGTTTGCACAAGGTGTTCAGAATGTATGTCCTATCTGAATTACATAAGCATCTTGAACTGTTTGGTCAATCTGCCGATTACAGTCAATTCTCGAGTTATGCGGTTCTCAACTTACGCGTATTTCGGAGATACGCAGTTTTTTTTTTTAATTTGACAGATCAAACGTAAAATCAATTTGATTTTCTTCAAAAATTGTACATTGCATTTTAAATTGCATTTTTGTTAATACATTTTAATCCACTTAAGAGCCTATATTATCAGAATGCTTGGCTCGAAATTATATTAAATGAGTGATAAAGTGTATACAAGTACTATATTGAATAAAAATTACGAGTTACCAACTGTATTTTGCCCGAAAACCACGAAATTCGATTTACGCTAATATTTGAGTCAGGCGGATTCCTCGGGAACGCATAAACCGCGTATCTCGGGATCAGACTGTATATGGATGTGTATACTTTATTACAGTGCGTTACCAAAAAAGTCATTTCAATACACCTCTATTTCGCTACTTGATAATATGAATTTTTATGTAAATGTTTATTATTTTTTAATATATTTGTTAAAGATCAATGCATTGTTTTTTACCCTTAACAAGTGACAAAAATAACAACACAGTAGCTAATTTATTTATTTTACGAAAAAAAACTCATTATGAAATGTGACACACTGACTCACCACACCAAGTAGTTTTTGTGCGCTGTACTGTAGAAAACAAAGCGGATAGTCGCCGGATAAACAAACGAGCAATGTGAGTGTTTGTTATTATTTGGCGGTATTTTTTCAACATTCAATGATTCTACATCTTTTATATTTGCAGGAATAGTTATCAAATGATAGAATTGCTACAATCACCACAATGGGCAGGAGTATTAGCCCGAGTGCTTGCCATGAATTCGGTGCGCAATAATTCGGTGGCAACAGGTGATTGTTTTGGTAGTTTGAAATATTTATTCCAGGTATGCAATTTGGTAGATCAATAACTAGCAATATGTGAAGAATAATTTGTTTTTTCTAGGTGTCCAAACGATCTATCGGCCGAATAATTACTGAAGTTTGTGCAGCAATAATTGAGGTGCTTCAAGAATATGTTGAGGTAGGTATTTAATTCAATATTTAATAATTCTTTATTCCATAATCATTCAATTTTGTTCATTTAGTCATCTTGCTCATAATTGTTAATGAGATTAACGATGTCTTTATACGCTCTTTTTCGATTTGCAGTTTGCATATTTTGCAACAAATGCATTACGGTTTGACCGTACCTAACAACTTCCTCGTCAAAGGTATTTTGACTTCGAGTAGCTTCAATAAGCTTCGCAAAAAGGTTTTCACGCCTTTCTGGCCTAATATGTTTCACCATTTGTGAAACCGTTTGACCGAATTGGTTAGCCCCTTCATCAGTGTTCTGCGTAGTATGATTCGTAAGGGTTCGAAGCAGCTCAAGGGTTTCAGTTTCACAATCTAGGAATTCCTGCAATTGCTGTGTGCGGCCATTCCTATGTTCTGCTGGCGTTGTTCTGTTATTTCTCGGCTGAGGTGTAGAAGGCTGATTTACTGAAGACTGTTGCGAAGAGGATGGCTATATCCAATTGGCAGTACGTTTGAAGACGTTGATGCTACTGCTTGTGGTCTCGATAAGGACAAAGTGTCTAGTCGTAGTGTATCCTCTCCTGATGTTGAAGTTTGCGAAGTGGTCGGTACTTGTGACAGTTGTTCAGCTTACGATTCAGCTAAAGTAGCAGGTGAATCAGCAATATTTTGCGCAGTTTCATTGGTTGGTTGTGACGCTGATATCGATGAGTTAAGAGTTGGTAACACATTTATTGCAATCTAAAAATAGATAAACGTTATTGTAGATTTTTGCAAGAAAATTACAGTTTCCTGTTACTGATCGATCTTTCTTCTGTTTTAGCTCCCATCTAAGACTGACGAGTGGCTGAGAATATCAAAAGAATTTGAAACTCGATGGAAATTCCCGCATGCCATAGGAGCGGTTGATGGTAAACACGTGCGAATCCAAGCACCAAACAATAGTGGCACCGTGTACTTCAATTATAGGAGATTTCATAGTATCGTTTGTTAGCTGTTTGTGATGCTAATTATGATTTTCTGTATGCGGATGTAGGCTGCCAAGGACGAATTATTTGTTACACTTTTATTACAGGTTTCGAATCATATAAGGGAATAGTTCAATCAGTTAGGGGAATGTTGCAAATCGTAGGGGAATATTGCAAGCAAGCTGTGGATGTTTGCAATCACTAGGGGAGTGTTGCAATCGATTAGGGGAATTTTGCAAGCGTACTGTGGAGCTGTCATCAGACTGTGGGTGCCGCTGTAAATACCTCAAAATGTTTTCGTCAATCTTACTAACTTATCATGTTTAATTATGGCTCCGCAGCAGGATTTCTTTAGTTTATCATGTGTACATCAGAATCCCACACGAAACAACTCCAAATGATGTTTTAAAAAAACATCATCGGTATCAATTCGAAGCTTTTACACCGGCACCCACCGTCTGATGACAGCTCCACAGTACGCTTGCAAAATTCCCCTAATCGATTGCAACATTCCCCTAAGTGATTGCAAACATCCACAGCTTGCATGCAATATTCCCCTACCGATTTGCAACATTCCCCTAACTGATTGAACTATTCCCTTATATGATTCGAAACCCTGTATGTTACAATAATTATGTTTATTTACACAATTTGCTTAGAAAACGACACTCTGCTCCAATGTATATGCCTCCGGAGAGTACAGATCGAGAAATAAATGGCCGCATTGTGCATGGAACTTGGCGAACAGATATAGGGACTGCTGCTTTGACCGGACTTGCTGGGATTCGACTAAGATCCTCCCAGGAACTTAGGGATATGCGCATGAGATTTGCGGATTATTTTATGAATTTTTTATTATATTTTTCACTTATTTTGTTTCTTTATACTTAACGTGTGATTCATAAAAACACAAATATACAAAAGAATTTATAGGAACTGAACAATAAATAAATAAATTGCAATTTACAGTGAACTTGTAATCCACACATTCTTCTTGTATTTCTTCTTCGATATATTTTATACTTGAACCCACGACGTGTATGTTTTTTAACAGTAAGAGTGTAATGTAACCTCAACTGTGCCACAGATCCGCAAAACTCATGCATATCACAACATATGTAAAAAAATTTGAGGCCCCGCGGCCCAAGAAGAGAGAGCTTCTGACGAGTTGTATTCTCACCCACACCATTTCGAGTGACCCAATCGGAACTCGGCACTCACGAGATGCTATTGTTTAAGGCCGCGGGGCCATGGGGATTCTCAACACTCATTTTCTCAAGCACTAATGAGTGCTTTTGAGAAATCCTCGTTCTCAGCGTTTGTCGAATCGGAACAAAACCGGTTTTGAGAATCTTTGAGAATCTTTGAGAAAGTTGACGATGCAGCGATCGGCTAATTGAAATATGAGCAATTGTGCTATTTGTTTTTCAGTAATCACTTTGGAAAATGTATTCTATGTTTGTAATTGAAAAAAGTGCGATTAAAAGCTTATTTTCTATTTAAAGCTTCAAATAAAGCTTGAGTGGCTTTTTCAGATTCTCAGAGTGAGAAAAATTGAAGACGGCCACGAACTCGCGTCTGAGAACAAGTTTTGAGTGCTTGAGAATGTTTTCTCAGCTTGAGAAAGCCCCGTGGCCCCGCGGCCTAACGTACAGCGATCAACACGCCACCTCCTCGTGAGCTGTTCATTTCGTTACGATCCATGCGGGATACATTGTAATCCTTAGTGAACAATAAACTAGCTGGAACATTTTCATCTAGCTACGTTTCAGTTAAGGAAATAATTTCATAATCGTTTTCAGTAAGTGATAGTTTAAAATCATTTGTTTTAGTTTTAAGTCCACTGATGTTTTGATAATGTCGTGATGTGATAATATCCGATAATGTCGTATTTAACGAATCTGGATGCCTCCCAAAATGAATTTTTATGCATTCATTTATTTCATAGAAGAGGTGTCTGCTCTTTTTAACTAACGTTATTAATATTTTATCTTTAATAGACGTGTTGCGAAAGGAACTTATTTCTACCGGTAGTCTATAGTAAATTAAATGACACGTTTTATGAAATTTGGTTTATGACAAAAAGCTATAAAGAACGTGTTCGATAACGATAGAAAAAGGGCGATGGCGTACCTCACACTAGTGTTGGGAATTTCGTTAAAAAAAAGGAACGGAACGGAACTAGTTCATTTTTCAAGAAGAACGGAACGGGAACCTGGGGTGCAAAAGAACCGACCCAGAGCTTAGAAGCCAAGCTGTCTTTCGGGGGGGGGGTGTTACTTCATACAGGATATGAAAAGGCGTACCTTAAATCATCAATCTGAAATCATATCTGACACCAAATCTAGATGGGTTCAACCTATGTCAAGTAAGCTGTACCGGTTGTGCTAATATAAAGCATGCATTTATTATCTAGCATTTTTTTATCTTTTTAGATGCGACGACCATTTTCGGTCAAATAAATAGGCTTGGCTATCAGTAACATAAATGCTCATAGCAGGATAATCATCCCAGCGTATGAGGGCACGATCCATTCGAGGTTTTTACCCATGCCGATGTTATTGAGTGGTACGAGTTGACGATTGTATCACGAGACTGACTAATTATTTGAATTTCACTTACTATTTAAAACAAATAGTTTTTTCACACAAATCGTTTACATTTTTACGGCACTCAAACGGTTGTCGAATGGAACAGAATGCTTCGAATCGAATGACCAAATATTGGAATCATGTCGAGTGCCAAGATCAAGAGGATATCGTGGCATAAAAAATAAATACATTTTTTTCGTTCTTTATACTCACATATTATAATACATCTCTTCTAAACCGTTCTGCAATATGAGTACAGATTTAAATTTTAAAAAAGTTATTTGTGTTGTTAAAACAAGCTAAATTATAACAAAAAGTATAACAGATGTTACAAATTGCACCATAATACCAAATGTAACACCATTTTTGGTTTCGCTTACCGCGATTTTTATAAACGATACGCGACGAAGTGCGATGAATTGTTAGTATGATTTAGAGAGGCTTTGGCTCCTGCGGAGTTCTTTCGCCTCTAGTGCGATGAATATTCCTGTGAGCATGGGAGAGTGCACAGGCAACACATACTGTGTGCGAGAAAGAGTGAACAGTTATCTTGCATGCAGCGGAGCGAACGGAAAGAACGAATTGAACGGAACGGAATGAACGGAAAGAACGGAATGAACGGAATGAACGAAATGAACGGAACGGAATGAACGGAATGAACGGAACGGAACGGAATTAACGGAAAGAACGGAATGAACGGAATGAACGGAACGGAACGATTTTGTATAAAGGATCGGAACGGAACGGCCTACATAAAGAACGGAACTTTTTTACTAGGTTCGGACCGGAACGGCCAACACTACCTCACACCCCCAACCCGCAAAACCGAAGTTATTGGAAAACTTTCCTGTATGCCAAAGCGAGAGAGCATGTCTTCTCTCTCTAGATTTTGGACGGCACAACGCCGCTCGTGTAGCCTGGAAAGAAATGATGGACAAAAACCGGTCATGAAGGGGTGAAGGGGAAACCGATATCCATCGAACGACACACACTCATGCAGCTGCATGCAGAATTCGCTAGGCTGAGTCTATCCATCTCTCTCGATCTGCCATGATTCTTCTCCCATCGCGCTCATCTAGGACTTGTGAATTTCTCTCTCTGTGCATCGACGAGGCCATCGCTCGCATCCAGGCTTGATGCTCTCACACAGATTTGTTCTTCTAGCGTATCAACAAGTGTCAAAACATTGCAGAAATTTCTAAAGCGTCAAGTGAAGCCAACAAGTGAAAAGTGAATCTGTTGTTATAATCTGAAGCAAGGTGAATTTGTGCTGTGCCAGTAACTTAATGTTACGAAATTAACTAACTTTTATCGGTATTTGCAGCATAAAATGGAAGCATCGTGTATGAGTTCTCTGGAGACATCAAAAAGAACCGGGCAATTCTACCGCCGGCTTCAGAAGCGCACTGCTGAAGAAGAAGTGCTAGAGGAAGAAGAATACAGCAGGAGCGGTGTGGAAAATGGTAAGACTATATTTGCCAACAAGTGTTATTTGTTTTGTAATAGATAATGTTTGTTCCTAGCCATATAATTACTTTACTTGTTTACATTATGTCGTGTTTCGTGATTTTAAATCAATGTTACAAAGTGTTTATAGTGCAAATTGCTAATTTCAATGTTTACGTTTATGTCAGAAAATATGTGTGTATGTAATAAGAGTGCGGCGTCCGGTATGTTTTGTGATTCAATTTGTACTTTGTAGGAAATATTTTAGCCTAATTCACAGTGTAAATATCTGTGATTATAATTGAATTGTGTGTTGTAAAAGAACAATATTAACAAAAGTTTCAGTTTCTGAGCAACAGCCACAATCTTTTGTGGGAGATGCATGCGTGGGTGATGTGGAAGATATTTTTGAAACTGTTGTGGAGGGCGAAATACTCGATTCGACCGACGATGAGGCTGAAGGAGATTCCAACGAGCCTCCTAAAACACCGGGATTTGATGTGCATTCGCATTCAATTAATGAATGTCTGCGGTATTGGGCGTTGATAACTAATACACCTCAAACCTCCATCAATTTGCTGCTACACATCTTACGGGAGCGGGCCAATTTACCGTTGCCAAAGGATGCGCGAACGTTGATGCGGACAAACATGGTACCAAAAAATATTTTGAATATTGCTGGGGGCAGTATTGGTACAATGATCTTGGCAAGTGCCTGCAAAATATTTTTAGGTGAGCATATAATGTTATCATTTTTGTTACTGTCGCTGACGACAATTTAGGCTTAAAAAACAAAGCGTAGCTAGGTCAATAAATGCTGACTAGCTACGTTATGCAACGCGCCAGCGATGCGCGCTGGTTTAACGATTAAATGGAAAATAGGCTAAGAAGAATAGACTAAGAAAAATATGCTGATCGACGACGGTCAGCAGTTTTAGAGTATAAAATCAATTGAATAAACTAATGAATCGATTATTTGCCAAGAACCAGTTGGTGCGTTATTATTGTGCTTAAGTCGGCGTGTACTGTGCCTGTCTTAAGCTGCTGCTCCGAAAGACACTTTCGTGTGCGCGACAAATGGTGGCTCCAGAGAGGACGCATCAACCAACGGTTCGGCAAGTAGTCAAATAAATCGGGAAATAAAACCCGAAGTAGTAACAAGCCCGTAGAGGCGTGAATAGACCCCACAGCAACCCAAGCAGGGTTGTGATAGTGAAACAACGGCGACGGACGACGATCCGGCGTAGCCGATATACGACAGCCAGCCCAGGAAGAAGGGCCACGCACCAGTTGCCGACGAAGCAAAATCCGAGAAGCGCCTCGGCGGTGAGTGAGTGCAAAATAACTGTAAGTGCAACGACACAACAGTGAATAGAACGCTGTCATTACCGCTAGTGAAGTGACGCAATCGAAAGTGAACTCGATACTGCCAACGTATAAGGCAAATGCTGAACTAGTGAAAAGGTGACCAATACGTGTACGCCGCGAGCTTCGAAAGGTGCATCCGTTCTCGCAACACAACATGACACCGTCAGTTTAGCGCCAGTTGAGAAAAAAAAAAAAGTTATCGTAAAACGCGTGCGTCGCAAGTATCGGACGTTAACTCCGACGAAACGTGATTATAAAAGTCTGCATAACGAAACACGTGTGCCGCGAGCTAAATATTGCATAAGGCATCCGACGCAGTGCAACGTAGAAGAGCAAATTGATGAATTAATTGTGACGAGTGTATCCATCGTGTGTATGACCGTCGTGTGTATGACCGCCGACCCACCGCTAAGAAAACATCGTTCCGGTTGAGTCAACCATCGTTCTCGGTTTGAGGGCAACCGCACGTAATACAGAAGACGTCGTATTTGATCCTGAGAAGACCAACAAGCAGCAGTGAAGACATCACTCCCGATCCAGCCGTCCCTGACCAGCCGAATAGGAGTTGACTCTGCTGAAGCGGATCTGAACCAGGGTGAGTTCAAGATGGAATATGATTTTAAAAGAATCCGAATGGGCACTGCAAATTATGCACGAACCCAGATGAGATAGGGAAACTGATAACTTGTATTGATTGCGACAGGTGGTTTCATTTGTCATGCTTAGATATAAAATCACCTGTTAAAGATTTTTTATGCAAAAAGTGTAAAGATAGGGAAGTTGAACGGCAGGAATATAGGTCAGCACTAATGCAAACGCAAAAACTGCTGAAAGAAAAAATGACAAATGAAGAAGAAAAGAAAAAAGAAAAAGTAAGAATAGAAGAAGAGCTAAAACGGCTACAAGAAGAGATACAAAACAAAAATCAGAAGAGGTCAATGAAAAACCTGTTAACTCAGAGTTTAGACAAAATGGTTCAATCGTTGTGTTCTAAGGACTCGAAAGTAACACTTTCAAAGCTTCCAGATTTCGATGGAAGCTATAAATGCTGGCCTCAATTTAAACAAGCCTACGAAGAAACTTCCCGAGCCTGTAAGTTTTCAAATTTAGAAAACATGAATAGGCTGCAAAGCATCTGAAAGGCGAAGCACTTCGTGCGGTTAGCGGTTAATGCTTAACCCAGAAAACGTTCCGCTTGTATTAAACAGGCTCGACAAAATGTTTGGAAATGCTGAAAGCATTTACAAGTCTTTACTGTTAGAATTACTAGCAGTAAAACACATAACGACAGATAATCCCTCAGCATTTTTAGAATTTTCCAACGCTTTGCGCAATCTCATTGATAACATGGTGTTGTTGAAACAAGAAGGTTTTTTGAATGATCAGAGGCTGCTAAACGATTGACATCAAGGTTTTCAACCGAACTTCGGAACGAATGGTTGAAACACACAATAAGTAGGAAACAAGATAATAAGAATCTTACGCTAGAAGACCTAGCAGAATGGCTGAAACCCTCTGAAGAACTGGCCATTATACTGGCCGCGAACGAAGGAGTAGCCAAACAAGAAAGGTCGAACCGTCAAAACATGCAGCATCGTCATAAAGGGCCAGAAAAGGAAACGATATGTCTAATTTGTGATTTCTTTCTTCATGAACCCACTCGTTGCCGACAATTGAACGGTAAGACGCCCGATGAAAAATTATCTCTTTCATTCGGCATAGAATTTGCACCAATTGCTGCAAGTACAGCAACCATAACGCCCAAAACTGTCGCCTACCACCACAATGTAATGTATACGGTTGCGGCAAAAGGCATCATAGTATGTTTCATAAAAGAAATCTGGTAGAAGGGCAACCTACAAACAAAAAAATTGCCATCAGGAAAAGAATAATCTGTTCTATCAGATCGTGCCCATCACTTTGCACCACAATGAAAGAAAATTCGAAACTTATGCATTCATGGATCCTGGCTCTTCAACTAGCCTCATTTTGGAAAGTGTCCGAAAAGAACTAAACGTTCACGGACCAAAAAGACCGCTAACTCTCTCCTGGACGGACGGAAGCATTCAAAAGAGACAGAAAGTAGGATAGTTCCCATACAGTAGAGGGAGCTAACAAAAGAAAATTCCAAGTTAAAGGTCTCAGAAGTGTAAGGGAACTTAACCTTCCCGTTCAAAGCATAGATGATGCTCCGTTTTTGCAAAGAAAATTTAAACATTTGAAAGGCATTAGTATCTCTAGCTATGCAGATGCGAGGCCTACCGTGCTACTAGGCCTTCCACATTCGTATCTTTGCCATGGTGCAAAATATCGAGAAGGTAGACCAAACGAACCAATTGCCCATGAAACGAGGCTGGTTGGTTTTTTTTTGGGGAACGAATACGCCAAATGTCACAGAGAACTCATTTGTGATGACAGAGACGTACGAAGAAGAAACCAAGAAATGATGCAAATCTTGCGTGGTTTCTTTTCTACAGAGGAATTTGGAGTTAAACCTACTCCAACCCGTGCCTCTGGAGAAGACAAAAGAGCGTTAAGATTATGAAAGAAACGCTTAAAAATCTGGCGACGGATACGAAATTGGTTTAGTATGGAAAACCGACAATCCTAAATTGCCAGATAGTTACGGACAAGCGCTTACGCGCTTAAAAGTCAAGAGAAGGCAATGGAAAGGGATCCAAACTTAAAATCATGGTATCATAAAGAAATAAACGCATACATTGAAAAGGGATATGCACGTAAGGCGACACCAATGGAACTGCTGCAATTGAACGGGAAAATAAACTATATTCCCCACTTTTCCGTGATAAACCATAATAAACCCATTCCCAAACCACGTTTAGTATTCGACGCGGCTGCAAAAAATCAAAATATATCCTTAATTCTCAACTTCTTTCCGGCCCAGATCTTACTGCGTCCCTGTTCGGAGTGCTAGTCCGCTTCAGGGAACACAAAATAGGCTGTTCAGGAGATATCAAGGAAATGTATCACCAGGTAAAGTGGACGGGAAGATCAAGACGCTCAAAGATTTCTATTTCGAGAATCGCCTTCTGACGTTCCTCAAGTTTACGTTATGCAAGTGATGACATTTGGGGCAACTTGTTCACCAACTTGTGCTCAGTTTGTGAAGAACGAGAACGCACTGCGTTACAAAAATATTTATCCCCAGGCAGTAAAAGCTATTATTGAAAATCACTACGTAGATGACTACCTAGATAGTTATCCAGATATTGATACAGCCGTGAATACTATCTCGGAGGTGTGTAAAATACATGATGATGCTAAATTCTTTATGAGAAACTCTTTTCCAACTCAAAAGAAGTAGAGAAAAGCATTCCAACCAACAGGTTATCTGAGAAAAGTGTACTTGGCATAGAGGAGAAAAATCAAAACTTCGATAAAGTGTTGGGATTGATTTGGGACAAAGAGTCTGACGTCTTTGCCTACAAGTTTAAAAGGGCATATTAAAAAATTAACGAAACGTCAGATGTTCTCATTATAATGAAAATCTACGATCCTCTAGGTCATCTTGCCAACATTACTGTTGAAGGTAAAATTTTGATGCAAGATCTTTGGAAAACTAAACTAGACTGGGATGACGAAATCACACAGTCCATAAAGGAAAAATGGGAAACTGGATAAACCGAATCGAAAACTCGATCAACATATCTATACCTAGATGTTTTCGATTGGAAATAACGTAAAGATCAGGGAGCTCCATACTTTCGTAGACGCGTCAGAAAAGCCTTTGCCGCGGTTACGTATCTTAGGACAGTCCACGACTTAGGCATCGACATAAGTATCGTGGCCCCGCAAATCAAGAGTCGCTCCTACCAAACCACTGTCGATCCCTAGGCTTGAATTGCAAGGGGCAGTGCTAGGCACTCGCCTAAACGAATCAATCAAGAGGGAATGCGCTTAAAGGTTCAAACAGAATTTTTTTGGACCGATTCAAAAACAGTTCTAGCTTGGCTTAACTCAGAGCCTAGAACATATAATCAGTTCGTAGCCCTGAGAATCGGAGAAATTTTGGAGTTCAACTCTCCGAAGCAGTGGAACTGGGTAGCATCTGCAGAAAACCCTGCTGACGAAGCTACAAAAACTTGTAAGAAAAAGTCAATATGGTTAAATGGTCCCGACTTTCTCAAAAATTTAGAAATAAAACACTAACACCAGACATTCCGGACACATTTGAAGACCGGAAAAGGGTAAACACTTCGAGAACAGTGGAAAGAATAGATTATGACGCCATTTCCGTCGAATGGTGTTCCAATGGCACCGTCTAAAACGATCGGTAGCGTACGCACTAAAGTACTTGGATTGGTTAAAAAGTAAGGCTAAATCCCTGTCATTTTCGACAGCAATCGATAAAGCTACCCTTGACTTAGCTGAGCGCCACTTAATAAAAAAGGCTCAATGGGAAAGCTTTCAAACGGAGATGATACAACTCTCATTGAAGAACCGATAATGGCAGCAGTAAAGTTAGGTGCCTGTGCCCTATGTTGGACCAAGATGGGATCATGCGTTCTAGAGGAAGACTTGAACACGTTAAATTTCTTCAATTTAACGCACGTAGCCCTATTGTCCTACCAAAAGGGCATCACATTACAAACCTTATCCTACAACATTATCATGAGAGGTACTACCACCAGAAGAGCGAATCAGTGATGGTTGCAGTTCGTCAAAAATTCGGGGTGATAGATCTCAGAAGCAGTCTTAAGCACGTAATAAACAAATGTCAATACTGCAAAACGCACGAGCTAAACCAATCCCACCAATAATGCACCACTGCCAACATGTAAACAGCAGTGTTTAAAAACCATTTACGCATTGTGGAGTAGATTACTTCGGCCCCCTATTCGTTACGATAGGCAGACGGTCAGAAAAAGGTGGGGTGTTATATTTACGTGTTTACCACAAGAGCAATCCATATAGAAATAGCCATTGATCTAACGGCAAGCACTTTATTGTTTGCTTAAAAAATTTGCAATACAGAAGAGGAAAGGTATCTTTCCTATACAGCGATAATGGACCAACTTTGTCGGAGCCGACAATGAGATGAAACAAATAAGATATCGATGTGCCTCAGAAGGCATAGAATGGATCTTTAACCCACCAGGCGGCCCCCTCATTTTGGAGGTGCGTGGGAGCGAATGGTTGGAGAAATCAAGAGTCTGCTTCCATGGCTGAGAGTTATAAAGAACACGTTCTCAGATCAATACTAACTGAGATAGAGTTCCTAACAAATAATCGACCATTGACTCACTTAACACTAGAACGAGAAGATGACGAGCCCCTAACTCCAGCTCATTTCTTGCTAGGTTGTTCCGGCGAGGCAGAGCCGCCTAATCTCAGATATCACCAAAACAGAATTGGTACGGTCCGATTGGAAAAGGGCCCAGGCAATCACACAACAATATTGGCGACGGTGGATAGCTGAGTATCTCCCAAAGCTTTCTAAACGAGAGAAGTGGACTCACCGGCCAAACCATTACAAATAGGCGATATTGTCACGTTTCCCGATGAACAAAGGAAAGGAAAATGGTTAAAGGCCGAATCTGCGAGCTGGTAACTGGCGTAGACGGACAGACTCGTTCAGCACGAATCAAAGTAGGTAATAATTTAGTTAACAGGCCAACTGTAAAACTAGCAGTACTCGAGGTAAAACGAGATCAAACATTTTCAAATTGGGGGAAAAGGAAAGAAACAAATCTTAACGTTATAAAAAAGCTAAAGCAGAAGAACTAGCAAGTCAAATACCAAAAAGGAAAAAGCTCAAATTAGGCCCGTATCATGGAGCTCATCCTAAAATAACAATATACATAGCCGCACTGTTTAGAGTCGAATGCTTATCGATCGTACCTATCCCTGAACCAGGAATATATTTTGATCATATTGGGACACTCCTATTAAGAAAAGGAGCATGGGAAACGACATTCCATACGGGGACACGTCCGGAAAATGATACGGATACGTTACAAACGTTGAAAAAACACTTAACCATAGATTGAACTCCGTTAATAGTACGGACTCTGAACTCTCGGATCTAAAAGTTACACTTCAGCACGAATGCAACCATGGCAATTCAACTAATCCAAGGAATAAGTCACAAAAGGACAAAACGCTCCCGGGGAATATTTGGTATACTAAAAGATTTCATGTTCGGGGAGACGACATAGACGAGCAATTAGCAGCTTCAGAGCAGCAGAGGATACAAAAATTACACATGTGTCCGAACGTTTGACCCAAACAAATAAAAAACACAATGAGTTAACAGAAAATTTACGTCACCGAATAGACAAACTCTATGATGGTATAGATGTTCTCAGCAAGGAATTTAAGCATACAAAAAATGAAGTTCTAACAAAGTATATACAAGAAACGATCATGCTTACAACCGCTCTAGTACAAGACATGATAATAAGTATCACGAATAGATTCAACCCAATTATATTTAGAGGACGAAGAGATGTTAAAACAAACTATACGAAGAAAGATGGCAAGTCATTATAACGTTTAGAATACTCGGAAATAACCCATAGGAGAATAGAAGAGGGTGAAATAGTCTTTTCTATCAAAAACATAATTGTATCGATAGAAAATTACGAGATGTTTAAGTCATAGCCATTCCAACTTTGCCAATCATACGATTTTAGACATACATGAAAAAAACAATAGCCATCAACGAAACTAGTTACTTATACCCGAAGGAAATTTTAAACTGAACGAATCGCACTACATATCTTCTGAGAAAATAATACAACGAGAACCAGACTGCATAGCATCAGCATTACTACACACAGAATGGTACCAGATGTAGTTCAAAGGAAATAGGGCCAGAAGTCACTGAATTTATACAACTTACAAATCCAAACAGTATTCTGTTCTTCTCTACCAACCCTGATAAGATATTACTAAAATGTAACAAAACACTCACTACCCAAGCTGCTCAATCGGAATCATAACCTTGTCACTAGACTGTAGCATTTTGCCGAGCAAGTTCGAATACAACCGACGATGCTAATAAATCTGAGCAAGTTAGAGCATATTTTAAACCCATGTTAAATTTAAGCATATCAAAAGAGATAAGTCTAACGAAGTAGAATCGGTAACTAGTAACCTATGTACTTTTCTCAATAACCATACTAAGTGTTTCTATTACGGTCATCTTGGTTTCCGCGATGTTAATCAAGAAATATCTAAAACAAAATATTGGTCTCCTCCATGCAGGCCACCCACTTTAAACCTAGAATTGTAACTCCCCTACGAGGACTTACGGGGGGAGGGATGTCGCTGACGACAATTTAGGCTTAAAAAACAAAGCGTTGCTAGGTCAATAAATGCTGACTAGCTACGTTATGCAACGCGCCAGCGATGCGCGCTGGTTTAACGATTAAATGGAAAATAGGCTAAGAAGAATAGACTAAGAAAAATATGCTGATCGACGACGGTCCAGTTTTTAGTATAAAATCAATTGAATAAACTAATGAATCGATTATTTGCCAAGAACCAGTTGTGCGTATTATTGTGCTTAAGTCGGCGTGTACTGTGCCTGTCTTAAGCTGCTGCTCCGAAAGACACTTTCGTGTGCGCGACAGTTACCCTAAAGGAGCAACGCAAAGATTACAGACGAAAATTTTCTTTTCTGCTGAGTCTGCGACGAACATTCCCCATGATATAGTGTATATGATTCGTTGCTGTTAAACCTTATGCTTATTTTTTCAGGAGCCAGAA
>NW_024428563.1:0-24128 GCF_017562075.2 Anopheles merus | reverse complement strand
ATTGGTACCCCCGGGCATGTTGTCGGTTGACTTTCTGGTTGACACTTTTCATCATCTAGGGTGTGTTTTGACACGTTTGAGGGTTTTTAGCGAAAAAATTTTTTTGACTACTCGAGCTCTCCGGCCCGTTCGGGCACTTTTTTGCAAAAAAGCTAGGGGAGCTGTTCCCTAGGTTCGGGGTGTCACAAAATGATGAAAAGTGGTCAAAAAAACACTATCCAGATCGGATAGAGAATGATTAGACGAGCTTAAAATTGTTTACGACCCAGTCTGCGACGTTTAGTATTCGAGTTATGGCCCGCCGTAGGTTCTGACCGAGCAATTTTGTCCGCGCACTTTGTGCACCGTGCACATTGATGTTTGTATGAAAAAGTACCCTACCTAGGGACGCGTAGAGCAAATGGTACCCCCGGGCATGTTGTCGGTGACTTTCTGGTTGCACTTTTCCTCATCTAGGGTGTGTTTCTGACACGTTTTGAGGGTTTTTAGCGAAAAAAAAAATTTTTTTGACTACTCGAGCTCTCCGGCCCGTTCGGTGCACTTTTTTGCAAAAAGCTAGGGAGCTGTCCCTAGGTTCGGGGTGTCACAAAATGATGAAAAGTGGTCAAAAAACCACTATCCAGAATGGGATAGAGAATGATTAGACGAGCTTAAATTGTTCTACGACCATGTCTGCGACGTTTAGTATTCGAGTTAGGCCCGCCGTAGGTCTGACCGAGCAATTTTTGTTCCGCGCACTTTGTGCACCGTGCACATTGATGTTTGTATGAAAAAGTACCCTACCTAGGGACGCGTAGAGCAAATTGGTACCCCCGGGCATGTTGTCGGTTGACTTTCTGGTTCACTTTTCATCATCTAGGGTGTGTTTTGACACGTTTTGAGGGTTTTTAGCGAGAAAAAAATTTTTTTGACTACTCGAGCTCTCCGGCCCGTTCGGTGCACTTTTTGCAAAAAAGCTAGGGAGCGTCCCTAGGTTCGGGGTGTCACAAAATGATGAAAAGTGGTCAAAAAAACCACTATCCAGAATCGGATGAGAGATGATTAGACGAGCTTAAAATTGTTCTACGACCCATGTCTGCGACGTTTAGTATTCGAGTTATGGCCCGCCGTAGGTCTGACCGAGCAATTTGTTCCGCGCACTTTGGCACCGTGCACATGATGTTTGTATGAAAAAGTACCTACCTAGGGACGCGTAGAGCAAATTGGTACCCCGGGCATGTTGTCGGTTGACTTTCTGGTTGCACTTTCATCATCTAGGGTGTGTTTTTGACACGTTTTGAGGGTTTTTAGCGAAAAAAATTTGTTTGACTACTCGAGCGCTCCGGCCCGTTCGGTGGCACTTTTTTGCAAAAAGCTAGGGAGCTGTCCCTAGGTTCGGGGGTGTCACAAAATGATGAAAAGTGGTCAAAAAACCACTATCCAGAATCGGATAGAGAATGATTAGACGAGCTTAAAATTGTTCTACGACCCATGTCTGCGACGTTAGTATTCGAGTTATGGCCCGCCGTAGGTCTGACCGAGCAATTTTTGTTCCGCGCACTTTGTGCAACGTGACATTGATGTTTGTATGAAAAAAGTACCCTACCTAGGGACGCGTAGAGAAATTGGTACCCCGGGCATGTGTCGGTTGACTTTCTGGTTGCACTTTTCATCATCTAGGGTGTGTTTCTGACACGTTTGAGGGTTTTTAGCGAAAAAAATTTTTTGACTACTCGAGCTCTCCGGCCCGTTCGGTGCACTTTTTTGCAAAAAGCTAGGGAGCTGTCCCTAGGTTCGGGGTGTCACAAAATGATGAAAAGTGGTCAAAAAACCACTATCCAGAATCGGATAGAGAATGATTAGACGAGCTTTAAAATTGTTCTACGACCCATGTCTGCGACGTTTAGTATTCGAGTTATGGCCCGCCGTAGGTCTGACCGAGCAATTTTGTTCCGCGCACTTTGTGCACCGTGCACATTGATGTTGTATGAAAAAGTACCCTACCTAGGGACGCGTAGAGCAAATGGTACCCCGGGCATGTTGTCGGTGACTTTTGGTTGCACTTTTCATCATCTAGGGTGTGTTTCTGACACGTTTTGAGGGTTTTAGCGGAAAAAAATTTTTTTGACTACTCGAGCTCTCCGGCCCGTTCGGTGCACTTTTTTGCAAAAAGCTAGGGAGCTGTCCTAGGTTCGGGGTGTCACAAAATGATGAAAAGTGGTCAAAAAAACCACTATCCAGAATCGGATAGAGAGATGATTAGACGAGCTTAAAATTGTTCTACGACCCATGTCTGCGACGTTTAGTATTCGAGTTATGGCCCGCCGTAGGTCTGACCGAGCAATTTTGTACTGAAATGTATGGCGGATATATTATTACTCAAACAACATTGCCTTGTATCGTGTCTACTTGGTCGGCACGGTGTAAGTATCGACTATAACAGAGATTAAATGGATTGAGTGATAACATTTTAAGCCCATTTCCTAAGCCGTGCACCAAAATTGTGTACCGATCAGGGAAAGTACACTACGTACGCGTTCATGGATGTCCATGTTGGTACCAAGTGCCGGTCAGGATAGCCGTGCACCAAAATTGTGTACCGATCAGTCAGGGAAAGTACAACACGGAGGGGCGCAGCCCGAGCGTACGCGTCATGGATGTCCATGTTGGTACACATGCACCAAAATTGTGTACCGATCAGGGAAAGTACACACGTACGCGTTCATGGAGTCCTGTTGGTACAAGTTGCCGGTCAGGATAGCCGTGCACCAAAATTGTGTACCGATCAGGGAAAGTACAACACGGAGGGCGCAGCCCGAGCGTACGCGTTCATGGATGTCCATGTTGGTACACATGCACCAAAATTGTGTACCGATCAGGGGAAAGTACACACGGAGGGCGCAGCCCGAGCGTACGCGTCATGGATGCCGGTTGGTACCATGCACCAAAATTGTGTACCGATCAGGGAAAGTACAACCCGGAGGGCGCAGCCCGAGCGTACGCGTTCATGGATGTCCATGTTGGTACACATGCACCAAAATTGTGTACCGATCAGGGAAAGTCACTACGTACGCGTTCATGGATGTCCATGTTGGTACACATGCACCAAAATTGTGTACCGATCAGGGGAAAGTACATACGGACGCGTTCATGGCTGCATGTTGGTACAAGTTGCCGGTCAGGATAGCCGTGCCACCAAAAATTGTGTACCGATCAGGGAAAGTACAACACGGAGGGCGCAGCCCGAGCGTACGCGTTCATGGATGTCATGTTGGTACACATGCACCAAAATTGTGTACCGATCAGGGAAAGTACAACACGGAGGGCGCAGCCCGAGCGTACGCGTTCATGGATGTCCATGTTGGTACACATGCACCAAAATTGTGTACCGATCAGGGAAAGTACACTACGTACGCGTTCATGGATGTCCATGTTGGTACACATGCACCAAAATTGTGTACCGATCAGGGAAAGTACACTACGTACGCGTTCATGGATGCATGTTGGTACAAGTGCCGGTCAGGATAGCCGTGCACCAAAATTGTGTACCGATCAGGGAAAGTACAACACGGAGGGCGCAGCCGAGCGTACGCGTTCATGGATGTCCATGTTGGTACACATTGCACCAAAATTGTGTACCGATCAGGGAAAGTACAACACGGAGGCGCAGCCCGAGCGTACGCGTTCATGGATGTCCATGTTGGTACACATGCACCAAAATTGTGTACCGATCAGGGAAAGTACAAACACGGCGGGGCGCAGCCCGAGCGTACGCGTTCATGATGTCCATGTTGGTTACCATGCACCAAAATTGTGTACCGATCAGGGGGAAAGTACACTCCGTACGCGTTCATGGATGTCCATGTTGGTACAACATGCACCAAAATTGTGTACCGATCAGGGAAAGTACCTACGTACGCGTTCATGGATGTCCATGTTGGTACAAGTTGCCGGTCAGGATAGCCGTGCACCAAAATTGTGTACAGATCAGGGAAAGTACAAACACGGAGGGCGCAGCCCGAGCGTACGCGTTCATGGATGTCCATGTTGGTACACATGCACCAAAATTGGGTACCGATCAGGGAAAGTACAACACGGAGGGCGCATCAGCCCGAGCGTACGGTTCATGGATGTCAGTTGGTAAACATGCACCAAATTGTGTGTACCGATCAGGGAAAGTACAACACGGAGGGCGCAGCCCGAGCGTACGCGTTCATGGATGTCCATGTTGGTACACAGCACCAAAATTGTGGACCGATCAGGAAAGTACACTACGTACGCGTTCATGGATGTCCATGTTGGTACCATGCACCAAAATTGGTACCGATCAGGGGAAAGTACACTACGTACGCGTCATGGATTGTCCATGTTGGTACAAGTTGCCGGTCAGGATAGCCGTGCACCAAAATTGTGTACCGATCAGGGAAAGTACAACACGGAGGGCGCAGCCCGAGCGTACGCGTTCATGGATGTCCATGTTGGTACACATGCACCAAAATTGTGTACCGATCAGGGAAAGTACAACACGGAGGGCGCAGCCCGAGCGTACGCGTTCATGGATGTCCATGTTGGGTACAAGTTGCCGGTCAGGATAGCCGTGCACCAAAGTGTTGTACCGATCAGGGAAAGTACCACACGGAGGTCTCAGCCGAGCGTACGCGTTCATGGATGTCCATGTTGGTACAAGTTTGCCGTCAGGATAGCCGTGCACCAAAATTGTGTACCGATCAGGGAAAGTACAAACGGAGGGCGCAGCCCGAGCGTACGCGTTCATGGATGTCCTGTTTGGTACAGTTGCCGGTCAGGATAGCCGTGCACCAAAATTGTGTACCGATCAGGGAAAGTACAACACGGAGGGCGCAGCCCGAGCGTACGCGTTCATGATGTCCATGTTGGTACAAGTTGTCCGGGTCAGGATATGCCGTGCACCAAATTGTGTACCGATCAGGGAAAGTACACTACGTTCCCTATGACTTGGGTGAAAAGTGTTGATAAAGTGCCGATAGGATAGACGGTGGCTTATCGTACACATCACCAACAAAAACCCCTTAGTGACAGTAGCAAGTGTCGATGGAACAAAGCAAGGCAATACAAACTGATCAAGTACAATAAAGAACGCTACGTACTAGGACTTCTGTCCAAGAATGGTCCGCGACGGGAGGGCAATGGTCGAGCAAGCAGGTTTCCCTAGTAAACCTTGTATGGTAAACATACCCAAGCGTGTCCGTATGCACGCAACGATAGTCACGAACGGGCACATACCTAGGAAAGTACTCTACGTACTAGGACTTCTGTCCAAGAATGGTGTCCGCGACGGTCTGGGAAGCAGTTGGCTTAATGGCAACAAGTTTCCGTATCTACCTTAAAGGAACGAAAGTTACTGTGGATGTCCAAACGTGTGCCTAGAATTCCTTCCTGGTTTCCCTAGTAAACCTTGTAGGTAAACATACCCAAGCGTGTCCGTATGCACGCAACGATAGTCACGAACGGGCACATACCTAGTGAAAGTACTCTACGTACTAGGACTTCTGTCCAAGAATGGTGTCCGCGACGGTCGGGAAGCAGGTTCTTATCATTGAAACATTTAATAGCTACCTACGAACGAAAGTTACTGTGGATGGAACAAAACGTGTGCCTAGAATGCCTTCCTGGTTTCCCTAGTAAACCTTGTATGGTAAACATACCCAAGCGTGTCCGTATGCACGCAACGATAGTCACGAACGGGCACATACCTAGGGAAAGTACTCTACGTACTAGGACTTCTGTCCAAGAATGGTGTCCGCGACGGGAGGGCAATGGTCGAGCAAGCAGGTTTCCCTAGTAAACCTTGTATGGTAAACATACCCAAGCGTGTCCGTATGCACGCAACGATAGTCACGAACGGGCACATACCTAGGGAAAGTACTCTACGTACTAGGACTTCTGTCCAAGAATGGTGTCCGCGACGGGAGGGCAATGGTCGAGCAAGCAGGTTTCCCTAGTAAACCTTGTATGGTAAACATACCCAAGCGTGTCCGTATGCACGCAACGATAGTCACGAACGGGCACATACCTAGGGAAAGTACTCTACGTACTAGGACTTCTGTCCAAGAATGGTGTCCGCGACGGTCGGGGAAGCAGGTTTGCTTATCATGGCAAACAAGTTAAATAGCTACCTTAAGAGAACGAAAGTTACTGTGGATGGAACAAAACGTGTGCCTAGAATTCCTTCCTGGTTTCCCTAGTAAACCTTGTATGGTAAACATACCCAAGCGTGTCCGTATGCACGCAACGATAGTCACGAACGGGCACATACCTAGGAAAGTACTCTACGTACTAGGACTTCTGTCCAAGAATGGTGTCCGCGACGGGAGGGCAATGGTCGAGCAAGCAGGTTCCCTAGTAAACCTTGTATGGTAAACATACCCAAGCGTGTCCGTATGCACGCAACGATAGTCACGAACGGGCACATACCTAGGGAAAGTACTCTACGTACTAGGACTTCTGTCCAAGAATGGTGTCCGCGACGGGAGGGCAATGGTCGAGCAAGCAGGTTTCCCTAGTAAACCTTGTATGGTAAACATACCCAAGCGTGTCCGTATGCACGCAACGATAGTCACGAACGGGCACATACCTAGGGAAAGTACTCTACGTACTAGGACTTCTGTCCAAGAATGGTGTCCGCGACGGTCGGGGAAGCAGGTTTCCTTATCATGGCAAACAAGTTAAATAGCTACCTTAAGAGAACGAAAGGTACTGTGGATGGAACAAAACGTGTGCCGAGAATTCCTTCCTGGTTTCCCTAGTAAACCTTGTATGGTAAACATACCCAAGCGTGTCCGTATGCACGCAACGATAGTCACGAACGGGCACATACCTAGGGAAAGTACTCTACGTACTAGGACTTCTGTCCAAGAATGGTGTCCGCGACGGGAGGGCAATGGTCGAGCAAGCAGGTTTCCCTAGTAAACCTTGTATGGTAAACATACCCAAGCGTGTCCGTATGCACGCAACGATAGTCACGAACGGGCACATACCTAGGGAAAGTACTCTACGTACTAGGACTTCTGTCCAAGAATGGTGTCCGCGACGGGAGGGCAATGGTCGAGCAAGCAGGTTTCCCTAGTAAACCTTGTATGGTAAACATACCCAAGCGTGTCCGTATGCACGCAACGATAGTCACGAACGGGCACATACCTAGGGAAAGTACTCTACGTACTAGGACTTCTGTCCAAGAATGGTGTCCGCGACGGGAGGGCAATGGTCGAGCAAGCAGGTTTCCCTAGTAAACCTTGTATGGTAAACATACCCAAGCGTGTCCGTATGCACGCAACGATAGTCACGAACGGGCACATACCTAGGGAAAGTACTCTACGTACTAGGACTTCTGTCCAAGAATGGTGTCCGCGACGGGAGGGCAATGGTCGAGCAAGCAGGTTTCCCTAGTAAACCTTGTATGGTAAACATACCCAAGCGTGTCCGTATGCACGCAACGATAGTCACGAACGGGCACATACCTAGGGAAAGTACTCTACGTACTAGGACTTCTGTCCAAGAATGGTGTCCGCGACGGGAGGGCAATGGTCGAGCAAGCAGGTTTCCCTAGTAAACCTTGTATGGTAAACATACCCAAGCGTGTCCGTATGCACGCAACGATAGTCACGAACGGGCACATACCTAGGGAAAGTACTCTACGTACTAGGACTTCTGTCCAAGAATGGTGTCCGCGACGGGAGGGCAATGGTCGAGCAAGCAGGTTTCCCTAGTAAACCTTGTATGGTAAACATACCCAAGCGTGTCCGTATGCACGCAACGATAGTCACGAACGGGCACATACCTAGGGAAAGTACTCTACGTACTAGGACTTCTGTCCAAGAATGGTGTCCGCGACGGGAGGGCAATGGTCGAGCAAGCAGGTTTCCCTAGTAAACCTTGTATGGTAAACATACCCAAGCGTGTCCGTATGCACGCAACGATAGTCACGAACGGGCACATACCTAGGGAAAGTACTCTACGTACTAGGACTTCTGTCCAAGAATGGTGTCCGCGACGGGAGGGCAATGGTCGAGCAAGCAGGTTTCCCTAGTAAACCTTGTATGGTAAACATACCCAAGCGTGTCCGTATGCACGCAACGATAGTCACGAACGGGCACATACCTAGGGAAAGTACTCTACGTACTAGGACTTCTGTCCAAGAATGGTGTCCGCGACGGGAGGGCAATGGTCGAGCAAGCAGGTTTCCCTAGTAAACCTTGTATGGTAAACATACCCAAGCGTGTCCGTATGCACGCAACGATAGTCACGAACGGGCACATACCTAGGGAAAGTACTCTACGTACTAGGACTTCTGTCCAAGAATGGTGTCCGCGACGGGAGGGCAATGGTCGAGCAAGCAGGTTTCCCTAGTAAACCTTGTATGGTAAACATACCCAAGCGTGTCCGTATGCACGCAACGATAGTCACGAACGGGCACATACCTAGGGAAAGTACTCTACGTACTAGGACTTCTGTCCAAGAATGGTGTCCGCGACGGGAGGGCAATGGTCGAGCAAGCAGGTTTCCCTAGTAAACCTTGTATGGTAACATACCCAAGCGTGTCCGTATGCACGCAACGATAGTCACGAACGGGCACATACCTAGGGAAAGTACTCTACGTACTAGGACTTCTGTCCAAGAATGGTGTCCGCGACGGGAGGGCAATGGTCGAGCAAGCAGGTTTCCCTAGTAAACCTTGTATGGTAAACATACCCAAGCGTGTCCGTATGCACGCA
This sequence comes from Anopheles merus, assembly GCF_017562075.2. Lineage (NCBI taxonomy): Eukaryota > Metazoa > Arthropoda > Insecta > Diptera > Culicidae > Anopheles > Anopheles merus. The sequence goes on along the minus strand of NW_024428563.1, from coordinate 15,399 downwards.
ACGATAGTCACGAACGGGCACATACCTAGGGAAAGTACTCTACGTACTAGGACTTCTGTCCAAGAATGGTGTCCGCGACGGGAGGGCAATGGTCGAGCAAGCAGGTTTCCCTAGTAAACCTTGTATGGTAAACATACCCAAGCGTGTCCGTATGCACGCAACGATAGTCACGAACGGGCACATACCTAGGGAAAGTACTCTACGTACTAGGACTTCTGTCCAAGAATGGTGTCCGCGACGGGAGGGCAATGGTCGAGCAAGCAGGTTTCCCTAGTAAACCTTGTATGGTAAACATACCCAAGCGTGTCCGTATGCACGCAACGATAGTCACGAACGGGCACATACCTAGGGAAAGTACTCTACGTACTAGGACTTCTGTCCAAGAATGGTGTCCGCGACGGGAGGGCAATGGTCGAGCAAGCAGGTTTCCCTAGTAAACCTTGTATGGTAAACATACCCAAGCGTGTCCGTATGCACGCAACGATAGTCACGAACGGGCACATACCTAGGGAAAGTACTCTACGTACTAGGACTTCTGTCCAAGAATGGTGTCCGCGACGGGAGGGCAATGGTCGAGCAAGCAGGTTTCCCTAGTAAACCTTGTATGGTAAACATACCCAAGCGTGTCCGTATGCACGCAACGATAGTCACGAACGGGCACATACCTAGGAAAGTACTCTACGTACTAGGACTTCTGTCCAAGAATGGTGTCCGCGACGGGAGGGCAATGGTCGAGCAAGCAGGTTTCCCTAGTAAACCTTGTATGGTAAACATACCCAAGCGTGTCCGTATGCACGCAACGATAGTCACGAACGGGCACATACCTAGGGAAAGTACTCTACGTACTAGGACTTCTGTCCAAGAATGGTGTCCGCGACGGTCGGGGAAGCAGGTTGCTTATCATGGCAACAAGTTAAATACTACCTTAGAGAACGAAAGTTACTGTGGATGGAACAAAACGTGTGCCTAGAATTCCTTCCTGGTTTCCCTAGTAAACCTTGTATGGTAAACATACCCAAGCGTGTCCGTATGCACGCAACGATAGTCACGAACGGGCACATACCTAGGGAAAGTACTCTACGTACTAGGACTTCTGTCCAAGAATGGTGTCCGCGACGGGAGGGCAATGGTCGAGCAAGCAGGTTTCCCTAGTAAACCTTGTATGGTAAACATACCCAAGCGTGTCCGTATGCACGCAACGATAGTCACGAACGGGCACATACCTAGGGAAAGTACTCTACGTACTAGGACTTCTGTCCAAGAATGGTGTCCGCGACGGGAGGGCAATGGTCGAGCAAGCAGGTTTCCCTAGTAAACCTTGTATGGTAAACATACCCAAGCGTGTCCGTATGCACGCAACGATAGTCACGAACGGGCACATACCTAGGGAAAGTACTCTACGTACTAGGACTTCTGTCCAAGAATGGTGTCCGCGACGGGAGGGCAATGGTCGAGCAAGCAGGTTTCCCTAGTAAACCTTGTATGGTAAACATACCCAAGCGTGTCCGTATGCACGCAACGATAGTCACGAACGGGCACATACCTAGGAAAGTACTCTACGTACTAGGACTTCTGTCCAAGAATGGTGTCCGCGACGGTCGGGGGAAGCAGGTTCCTTATCATGGCAAACAAGTTAAATAGCTACCTTAAGAGAACGAAAGTTTACTGTGGATGGAACAAAACGTGTGCCTAGAATTCCTTCCTGGTTTCCCTAGTAAACCTTGTATGGTAAACATACCCAAGCGTGTCCGTATGCACGCAACGATAGTCACGAACGGGCACATACCTAGGGAAAGTACTCTACGTACTAGGACTTCTGTCCAAGAATGGTGTCCGCGACGGGAGGGCAATGGTCGAGCAAGCAGGTTTCCCTAGTAAACCTTGTATGGTAAACATACCCAAGCGTGTCCGTATGCACGCAACGATAGTCACGAACGGGCACATACCTAGGGAAAGTACTCTACGTACTAGGACTTCTGTCCAAGAATGGTGTCCGCGACGGGAGGGCAATGGTCGAGCAAGCAGGTTTCCCTAGTAAACCTTGTATGGTAAACATACCCAAGCGTGTCCGTATGCACGCAACGATAGTCACGAACGGGCACATACCTAGGGAAAGTACTCTACGTACTAGGACTTCTGTCCAAGAATGGTGTCCGCGACGGTCGGGGAAGCAGGTTGCTTATCATGGCAAACAGTTAAATAGCTACCGTAAGAGAACGAAAGTTACTGTGGATGGAACAAAACGTGTGCCTAGAATTCCTTCCTGTTTCCCTAGTAAACCTTGTATGGTAAACATACCCAAGCGTGTCCGTATGCACGCAACGATAGTCACGAACGGGCACATACCTAGGGAAAGTACTCTACGTACTAGGACTTCTGTCCAAGAATGGTGTCCGCGACGGGAGGGCAATGGTCGAGCAAGCAGGTTTCCCTAGTAAACCTTGTATGGTAAACATACCCAAGCGTGTCCGTATGCACGCAACGATAGTCACGAACGGGCACATACCTAGGGAAAGTACTCTACGTACTAGGACTTCTGTCCAAGAATGGTGTCCGCGACGGGAGGGCAATGGTCGAGCAAGCAGGTTTCCCTAGTAAACCTTGTATGGTAAACATACCCAAGCGTGTCCGTATGCACGCAACGATAGTCACGAACGGGCACATACCTAGGGAAAGTACTCTACGTACTAGGACTTCTGTCCAAGAATGGTGTCCGCGACGGGAGGGCAATGGTCGAGCAAGCAGGTTTCCCTAGTAAACCTTGTATGGTAAACATACCCAAGCGTGTCCGTATGCACGCAACGATAGTCACGAACGGGCACATACCTAGGGAAAGTACTCTACGTACTAGGACTTCTGTCCAAGAATGGTGTCCGCGACGGGAGGGCAATGGTCGAGCAAGCAGGTTTCCCTAGTAAACCTTGTATGGTAAACATACCCAAGCGTGTCCGTATGCACGCAACGATAGTCACGAACGGGCACATACCTAGGGAAAGTACTCTACGTACTAGGACTTCTGTCCAAGAATGGTGTCCGCGACGGGAGGGCAATGGTCGAGCAAGCAGGTTTCCCTAGTAAACCTTGTATGGTAAACATACCCAAGCGTGTCCGTATGCACGCAACGATAGTCACGAACGGGCACATACCTAGGGAAAGTACTCTACGTACTAGGACTTCTGTCCAAGAATGGTGTCCGCGACGGGAGGGCAATGGTCGAGCAAGCAGGTTTCCCTAGTAAACCTTGTATGGTAAACATACCCAAGCGTGTCCGTATGCACGCAACGATAGTCACGAACGGGCACATACCTAGGGAAAGTACTCTACGTACTAGGACTTCTGTCCAAGAATGGTGTCCGCGACGGGAGGGCAATGGTCGAGCAAGCAGGTTTCCCTAGTAAACCTTGTATGGTAAACATACCCAAGCGTGTCCGTATGCACGCAACGATAGTCACGAACGGGCACATACCTAGGGAAAGTACTCTACGTACTAGGACTTCTGTCCAAGAATGGTGTCCGCGACGGGAGGGCAATGGTCGAGCAAGCAGGTTTCCCTAGTAAACCTTGTATGGTAAACATACCCAAGCGTGTCCGTATGCACGCAACGATAGTCACGAACGGGCACATACCTAGGGAAAGTACTCTACGTACTAGGACTTCTGTCCAAGAATGGTGTCCGCGACGGTCGGGGAAGCAGGTTGCTTATCATGGCAAACAAGTTAAATAGCTACCTTAAGAGAACGAAAGTTACGGTGGAACAAAACGTGTGCCTAGAATTCCTTCCTGGTTTCCCTAGTAAACCTTGTATGGTAAACATACCCAAGCGTGTCCGTATGCACGCAACGATAGTCACGAACGGGCACATACCTAGGGAAAGTACTCTACGTACTAGGACTTCTGTCCAAGAATGGTGTCCGCGACGGGAGGGCAATGGTCGAGCAAGCAGGTTTCCCTAGTAAACCTTGTATGGTAAACATACCCAAGCGTGTCCGTATGCACGCAACGATAGTCACGAACGGGCACATACCTAGGGAAAGTACTCTACGTACTAGGACTTCTGTCCAAGAATGGTGTCCGCGACGGGAGGGCAATGGTCGAGCAAGCAGGTTTCCCTAGTAAACCTTGTATGGTAAACATACCCAAGCGTGTCCGTATGCACGCAACGATAGTCACGAACGGGCACATACCTAGGGAAAGTACTCTACGTACTAGGACTTCTGTCCAAGAATGGTGTCCGCGACGGGAGGGCAATGGTCGAGCAAGCAGGTTTCCCTAGTAAACCTTGTATGGTAAACATACCCAAGCGTGTCCGTATGCACGCAACGATAGTCACGAACGGGCACATACCTAGGGAAAGTACTCTACGTACTAGGACTTCTGTCCAAGAATGGTGTCCGCGACGGGAGGGCAATGGTCGAGCAAGCAGGTTTCCCTAGTAAACCTTGTATGGTAAACATACCCAAGCGTGTCCGTATGCACGCAACGATAGTCACGAACGGGCACATACCTAGGGAAAGTACTCTACGTACTAGGACTTCTGTCCAAGAATGGTGTCCGCGACGGTCGGGGAAGCAGGTTTCTTATCATGGCAAACAAGTTAAATAGCTACCTTAGAGAACGAAAGTTACTGTGGATGGAACAAAACGTGTGCCTGAATTCCTTCCTGGTTTCCCTAGTAAACCTTGTATGGTAAACATACCCAAGCGTGTCCGTATGCACGCAACGATAGTCACGAACGGGCACATACCTAGGGAAAGTACTCTACGTACTAGGACTTCTGTCCAAGAATGGTGTCCGCGACGGGAGGGCAATGGTCGAGCAAGCAGGTTTCCCTAGTAAACCTTGTATGGTAAACATACCCAAGCGTGTCCGTATGCACGCAACGATAGTCACGAACGGGCACATACCTAGGGAAAGTACTCTACGTACTAGGACTTCTGTCCAAGAATGGTGTCCGCGACGGGAGGGCAATGGTCGAGCAAGCAGGTTTCCCTAGTAAACCTTGTATGGTAAACATACCCAAGCGTGTCCGTATGCACGCAACGATAGTCACGAACGGGCACATACCTAGGGAAAGTACTCTACGTACTAGGACTTCTGTCCAAGAATGGTGTCCGCGACGGGAGGGCAATGGTCGAGCAAGCAGGTTTCCCTAGTAAACCTTGTATGGTAAACATACCCAAGCGTGTCCGTATGCACGCAACGATAGTCACGAACGGGCACATACCTAGGGAAAGTACTCTACGTACTAGGACTTCTGTCCAAGAATGGTGTCCGCGACGGGAGGGCAATGGTCGAGCAAGCAGGTTTCCCTAGTAAACCTTGTATGGTAAACATACCCAAGCGTGTCCGTATGCACGCAACGATAGTCACGAACGGGCACATACCTAGGGAAAGTACTCTACGTACTAGGACTTCTGTCCAAGAATGGTGTCCGCGACGGTCGGGGAAGCAGGTTGCTTATCATGGCAAACAGTTAAATAGCTACCTAAGAGAACGAAGTTACTGTGGATGGAACAAAACGTGTGCCTAGAATTCCTTCCTGGTTTCCCTAGTAAACCTTGTATGGTAAACATACCCAAGCGTGTCCGTATGCACGCAACGATAGTCACGAACGGGCACATACCTAGGGAAAGTACTCTACGTACTAGGACTTCTGTCCAAGAATGGTGTCCGCGACGGGAGGGCAATGGTCGAGCAAGCAGGTTTCCCTAGTAAACCTTGTATGGTAAACATACCCAAGCGTGTCCGTATGCACGCAACGATAGTCACGAACGGGCACATACCTAGGGAAAGTACTCTACGTACTAGGACTTCTGTCCAAGAATGGTGTCCGCGACGGGAGGGCAATGGTCGAGCAAGCAGGTTTCCCTAGTAAACCTTGTATGGTAAACATACCCAAGCGTGTCCGTATGCACGCAACGATAGTCACGAACGGGCACATACCTAGGGAAAGTACTCTACGTACTAGGACTTCTGTCCAAGAATGGTGTCCGCGACGGGAGGGCAATGGTCGAGCAAGCAGGTTTCCCTAGTAAACCTTGTATGGTAAACATACCCAAGCGTGTCCGTATGCACGCAACGATAGTCACGAACGGGCACATACCTAGGGAAAGTACTCTACGTACTAGGACTTCTGTCCAAGAATGGTGTCCGCGACGGGAGGGCAATGGTCGAGCAAGCAGGTTTCCCTAGTAAACCTTGTATGGTAAACATACCCAAGCGTGTCCGTATGCACGCAACGATAGTCACGAACGGGCACATACCTAGGGAAAGTACTCTACGTACTAGGACTTCTGTCCAAGAATGGTGTCCGCGACGGGAGGGCAATGGTCGAGCAAGCAGGTTTCCCTAGTAAACCTTGTATGGTAAACATACCCAAGCGTGTCCGTATGCACGCAACGATAGTCACGAACGGGCACATACCTAGGGAAAGTACTCTACGTACTAGGACTTCTGTCCAAGAATGGTGTCCGCGACGGGAGGGCAATGGTCGAGCAAGCAGGTTTCCCTAGTAAACCTTGTATGGTAAACATACCCAAGCGTGTCCGTATGCACGCAACGATAGTCACGAACGGGCACATACCTAGGGAAAGTACTCTACGTACTAGGACTTCTGTCCAAGAATGGTGTCCGCGACGGGAGGGCAATGGTCGAGCAAGCAGGTTTCCCTAGTAAACCTTGTATGGTAAACATACCCAAGCGTGTCCGTATGCACGCAACGATAGTCACGAACGGGCACATACCTAGGGAAAGTACTCTACGTACTAGGACTTCTGTCCAAGAATGGTGTCCGCGACGGGAGGGCAATGGTCGAGCAAGCAGGTTTCCCTAGTAAACCTTGTATGGTAAACATACCCAAGCGTGTCCGTATGCACGCAACGATAGTCACGAACGGGCACATACCTAGGGAAAGTACTCTACGTACTAGGACTTCTGTCCAAGAATGGTGTCCGCGACGGGAGGGCAATGGTCGAGCAAGCAGGTTTCCCTAGTAAACCTTGTATGGTAAACATACCCAAGCGTGTCCGTATGCACGCAACGATAGTCACGAACGGGCACATACCTAGGGAAAGTACTCTACGTACTAGGACTTCTGTCCAAGAATGGTGTCCGCGACGGGAGGGCAATGGTCGAGCAAGCAGGTTTCCCTAGTAAACCTTGTATGGTAAACATACCCAAGCGTGTCCGTATGCACGCAACGATAGTCACGAACGGGCACATACCTAGGGAAAGTACTCTACGTACTAGGACTTCTGTCCAAGAATGGTGTCCGCGACGGGAGGGCAATGGTCGAGCAAGCAGGTTTCCCTAGTAAACCTTGTATGGTAAACATACCCAAGCGTGTCCGTATGCACGCAACGATAGTCACGAACGGGCACATACCTAGGGAAAGTACTCTACGTACTAGGACTTCTGTCCAAGAATGGTGTCCGCGACGGGAGGGCAATGGTCGAGCAAGCAGGTTTCCCTAGTAAACCTTGTATGGTAAACATACCCAAGCGTGTCCGTATGCACGCAACGATAGTCACGAACGGGCACATACCTAGGGAAAGTACTCTACGTACTAGGACTTCTGTCCAAGAATGGTGTCCGCGACGGGAGGGCAATGGTCGAGCAAGCAGGTTTCCCTAGTAAACCTTGTATGGTAAACATACCCAAGCGTGTCCGTATGCACGCAACGATAGTCACGAACGGGCACATACCTAGGGAAAGTACTCTACGTACTAGGACTTCTGTCCAAGAATGGTGTCCGCGACGGGAGGGCAATGGTCGAGCAAGCAGGTTTCCCTAGTAAACCTTGTATGGTAAACATACCCAAGCGTGTCCGTATGCACGCAACGATAGTCACGAACGGGCACATACCTAGGGAAAGTACTCTACGTACTAGGACTTCTGTCCAAGAATGGTGTCCGCGACGGGAGGGCAATGGTCGAGCAAGCAGGTTTCCCTAGTAAACCTTGTATGGTAAACATACCCAAGCGTGTCCGTATGCACGCAACGATAGTCACGAACGGGCACATACCTAGGGAAAGTACTCTACGTACTAGGACTTCTGTCCAAGAATGGTGTCCGCGACGGGAGGGCAATGGTCGAGCAAGCAGGTTTCCCTAGTAAACCTTGTATGGTAAACATACCCAAGCGTGTCCGTATGCACGCAACGATAGTCACGAACGGGCACATACCTAGGAAAGTACTCTACGTACTAGGACTTCTGTCCAAGAATGGTGTCCGCGACGGTCGGGGAAGCAGGTTTCTTATCATGTCAAACAAGTTAATGCTACTTAAGAGAACGAAAGTTACTGTGGATGGAACAAAACGTGTGCCTAATTCCTTCCTGGTTTCCCTAGTAAACCTTGTATGGTAAACATACCCAAGCGTGTCCGTATGCACGCAACGATAGTCACGAACGGGCACATACCTAGGGAAAGTACTCTACGTACTAGGACTTCTGTCCAAGAATGGTGTCCGCGACGGGAGGGCAATGGTCGAGCAAGCAGGTTTCCCTAGTAAACCTTGTATGGTAAACATACCCAAGCGTGTCCGTATGCACGCAACGATAGTCACGAACGGGCACATACCTAGGGAAAGTACTCTACGTACTAGGACTTCTGTCCAAGAATGGTGTCCGCGACGGGAGGGCAATGGTCGAGCAAGCAGGTTTCCCTAGTAAACCTTGTATGGTAAACATACCCAAGCGTGTCCGTATGCACGCAACGATAGTCACGAACGGGCACATACCTAGGGAAAGTACTCTACGTACTAGGACTTCTGTCCAAGAATGGTGTCCGCGACGGGAGGGCAATGGTCGAGCAAGCAGGTTTCCCTAGTAAACCTTGTATGGTAAACATACCCAAGCGTGTCCGTATGCACGCAACGATAGTCACGAACGGGCACATACCTAGGGAAAGTACTCTACGTACTAGGACTTCTGTCCAAGAATGGTGTCCGCGACGGGAGGGCAATGGTCGAGCAAGCAGGTTTCCCTAGTAAACCTTGTATGGTAAACATACCCAAGCGTGTCCGTATGCACGCAACGATAGTCACGAACGGGCACATACCTAGGGAAAGTACTCTACGTACTAGGACTTCTGTCCAAGAATGGTGTCCGCGACGGGAGGGAAGCAGGTTTGCTTATCATGTCAAACAAGTAAATTGCTACCTTAAGAGAACGAAAGTTACTGTGGATGGAACAAACGTGCCTAGAATTCCTTCCTGGTTTCCCTAGTAAACCTTGTATGGTAAACATACCCAAGCGTGTCCGTATGCACGCAACGATAGTCACGAACGGCACATACCTAGGGAAGTACTCTACGTACTAGGACTTCTGTCCAAGAATGGTGTCCGCGACGGTCGGGGAAGCAGTTTGCTTATCATGGCAAACAAGTTAAATGCTACCTTAAGAGAACGAAAGTTACTGTGGATGGAACAAAACGTGTGCCTAGAATTCCTTCCTGGTTTCCCTAGTAAACCTTGTATGGTAAACATACCCAAGCGTGTCCGTATGCACGCAACGATAGTCACGAACGGGCACATACCTAGGGAAAGTACTCTACGTACTAGGACTTCTGTCCAAGAATGGTGTCCGCGACGGGAGGGCAATGGTCGAGCAAGCAGGTTTCCCTAGTAAACCTTGTATGGTAAACATACCCAAGCGTGTCCGTATGCACGCAACGATAGTCACGAACGGGCACATACCTAGGGAAAGTACTCTACGTACTAGGACTTCTGTCCAAGAATGGTGTCCGCGACGGGAGGGCAATGGTCGAGCAAGCAGGTTTCCCTAGTAAACCTTGTATGGTAAACATACCCAAGCGTGTCCGTATGCACGCAACGATAGTCACGAACGGGCACATACCTAGGGAAAGTACTCTACGTACTAGGACTTCTGTCCAAGAATGGTGTCCGCGACGGGAGGGCAATGGTCGAGCAAGCAGGTTTCCCTAGTAAACCTTGTATGGTAAACATACCCAAGCGTGTCCGTATGCACGCAACGATAGTCACGAACGGGCACATACCTAGGGAAAGTACTCTACGTACTAGGACTTCTGTCCAAGAATGGTGTCCGCGACGGGAGGGCAATGGTCGAGCAAGCAGGTTTCCCTAGTAAACCTTGTATGGTAAACATACCCAAGCGTGTCCGTATGCACGCAACGATAGTCACGAACGGGCACATACCTAGGGAAAGTACTCTACGTACTAGGACTTCTGTCCAAGAATGGTGTCCGCGACGGGAGGGCAATGGTCGAGCAAGCAGGTTTCCCTAGTAAACCTTGTATGGTAAACATACCCAAGCGTGTCCGTATGCACGCAACGATAGTCACGAACGGGCACATACCTAGGGAAAGTACTCTACGTACTAGGACTTCTGTCCAAGAATGGTGTCCGCGACGGGAGGGCAATGGTCGAGCAAGCAGTTTCCCTAGTAAACCTTGTATGGTAAACATACCCAAGCGTGTCCGTATGCACGCAACGATAGTCACGAACGGGCACATACCTAGGGAAAGTACTCTACGTACTAGGACTTCTGTCCAAGAATGGTGTCCGCGACGGGAGGGCAATGGTCGAGCAAGCAGGTTTCCCTAGTAAACCTTGTATGGTAAACATACCCAAGCGTGTCCGTATGCACGCAACGATAGTCACGAACGGGCACATACCTAGGGAAAGTACTCTACGTACTAGGACTTCTGTCCAAGAATGGTGTCCGCGACGGGAGGGCAATGGTCGAGCAAGCAGGTTTCCCTAGTAAACCTTGTATGGTAAACATACCCAAGCGTGTCCGTATGCACGCAACGATAGTCACGAACGGGCACATACCTAGGGAAAGTACTCTACGTACTAGGACTTCTGTCCAAGAATGGTGTCCGCGACGGTCGGGGAGCAGGTTTCTTATCATGTCAAACAATTAAATTGCTACCTTAAGAGAACGAAAGTTACTGTGCATGGAACAAAACGTGTGCCTAGAATTCTTCCTGGTTTCCCTAGTAAACCTTGTATGGTAAACATACCCAAGCGTGTCCGTATGCACGCAACGATAGTCACGAACGGGCACATACCTAGGGAAAGTACTCTACGTACTAGGACTTCTGTCCAAGAATGGTGTCCGCGACGGGAGGGCAATGGTCGAGCAAGCAGGTTTCCCTAGTAAACCTTGTATGGTAAACATACCCAAGCGTGTCCGTATGCACGCAACGATAGTCACGAACGGGCACATACCTAGGGAAAGTACTCTACGTACTAGGACTTCTGTCCAAGAATGGTGTCCGCGACGGGAGGGCAATGGTCGAGCAAGCAGGTTTCCCTAGTAAACCTTGTATGGTAAACATACCCAAGCGTGTCCGTATGCACGCAACGATAGTCACGAACGGGCACATACCTAGGGAAAGTACTCTACGTACTAGGACTTCTGTCCAAGAATGGTGTCCGCGACGGGAGGGCAATGGTCGAGCAAGCAGGTTTCCCTAGTAAACCTTGTATGGTAAACATACCCAAGCGTGTCCGTATGCACGCAACGATAGTCACGAACGGGCACATACCTAGGGAAAGTACTCTACGTACTAGGACTTCTGTCCAAGAATGGTGTCCGCGACGGGAGGGCAATGGTCGAGCAAGCAGGTTTCCCTAGTAAACCTTGTATGGTAAACATACCCAAGCGTGTCCGTATGCACGCAACGATAGTCACGAACGGGCACATACCTAGGGAAAGTACTCTACGTACTAGGACTTCTGTCCAAGAATGGTGTCCGCGACGGTCGGGAAGCAGGTTTCTTATCATGGTAAACAAGTTAAATAGCTACCTTAACGAGAACGAACGTTACTGTGGATGAACAAACGTGTGCCTAGAATTCCTTCCAGGTTTCCCTAGTAAACCTTGTATGGTAAACATACCCAAGCGTGTCCGTATGCACGCAACGATAGTCACGAACGGGCACATACCTAGGGAAAGTACTCTACGTACTAGGACTTCTGTCCAAGAATGGTGTCCGCGACGGGAGGGCAATGGTCGAGCAAGCAGGTTTCCCTAGTAAACCTTGTATGGTAAACATACCCAAGCGTGTCCGTATGCACGCAACGATAGTCACGAACGGGCACATACCTAGGGAAAGTACTCTACGTACTAGGACTTCTGTCCAAGAATGGTGTCCGCGACGGGAGGGCAATGGTCGAGCAAGCAGGTTTCCCTAGTAAACCTTGTATGGTAAACATACCCAAGCGTGTCCGTATGCACGCAACGATAGTCACGAACGGGCACATACCTAGGGAAAGTACTCTACGTACTAGGACTTCTGTCCAAGAATGGTGTCCGCGACGGTCGGGGAGCAGGTTTCTTATCATGGCAAACAAGTTAAATAGCTACCTTAAGAGAACGAAAGTTACTGTGGATGGAACAAAACGTGTGCCTAGAATTCCTTCCTGGTTTCCCTAGTAAACCTTGTATGGTAAACATACCCAAGCGTGTCCGTATGCACGCAACGATAGTCACGAACGGGCACATACCTAGGGAAAGTACTCTACGTACTAGGACTTCTGTCCAAGAATGGTGTCCGCGACGGGAGGGCAATGGTCGAGCAAGCAGGTTTCCCTAGTAAACCTTGTATGGTAAACATACCCAAGCGTGTCCGTATGCACGCAACGATAGTCACGAACGGGCACATACCTAGGGAAAGTACTCTACGTACTAGGACTTCTGTCCAAGAATGGTGTCCGCGACGGGAGGGCAATGGTCGAGCAAGCAGGTTTCCCTAGTAAACCTTGTATGGTAAACATACCCAAGCGTGTCCGTATGCACGCAACGATAGTCACGAACGGGCACATACCTAGGGAAAGTACTCTACGTACTAGGACTTCTGTCCAAGAATGGTGTCCGCGACGGGAGGGCAATGGTCGAGCAAGCAGGTTTCCCTAGTAAACCTTGTATGGTAAACATACCCAAGCGTGTCCGTATGCACGCAACGATAGTCACGAACGGGCACATACCTAGGGAAAGTACTCTACGTACTAGGACTTCTGTCCAAGAATGGTGTCCGCGACGGGAGGGCAATGGTCGAGCAAGCAGGTTTCCCTAGTAAACCTTGTATGGTAAACATACCCAAGCGTGTCCGTATGCACGCAACGATAGTCACGAACGGGCACATACCTAGGAAAGTACCTCTACGTACTAGGACTTCTGTCCAAGAATGGTGTCCGCGACGGGAGGGCAATGGTCGAGCAAGCAGGTTTCCCTAGTAAACCTTGTATGGTAAACATACCCAAGCGTGTCCGTATGCACGCAACGATAGTCACGAACGGGCACATACCTAGGGAAAGTACTCTACGTACTAGGACTTCTGTCCAAGAATGGTGTCCGCGACGGGAGGGCAATGGTCGAGCAAGCATTTTCCCTAGTAAACCTTGTATGGTAAACATACCCAAGCGTGTCCGTATGCACGCAACAACGAGTCACGAACGGGCACATACCTAGGGAAAGTACTCTACGTACTAGGACTTCTGTCCAAGAATGGTGTCCGCGACGGTCGGGCAAGCAGGTTGCTTATCATGGCAAACCCAGTTAAATAGCTACCTTAAGAGAAACGAAAGTTACTGTGGACTGGAACAAAATGTGTGCGAGAATTCCTTCCGGTTTCCCTAGTAAACCTTGTATGGTAAACATACCCAAGCGTGTCCGTATGCACGCAACGATAGTCACGAACGGGCACATACCTAGGAAAGTACTCTACGTACTAGGACTTCTGTCCAAGAATGGTGTCCGCGACGGGAGGGCAATGGTCGAGCAAGCAGGTTTCCCTAGTAAACCTTGTATGGTAAACATACCCAGCGTGTCCGTATGCACGCAACGATAGTCACGAACGGGCACATACCTAGGGAAAGTACTCTACGTACTAGGACTTCTGTCCAAGAATGGTGTCCGCGACGGGAGGGCAATGGTCGAGCAAGCAGTTTTCCCTAGTAAACCTTGTATGGTAAACATACCCAAGCGTGTCCGTATGCACGCAACGATAGTCACGAACGGGCACATACCTAGGAAAGTACTCTACGTACTAGGACTTCTGTCCAAGAATGGTGTCCGCGACGGGAGGGCAATGGTCGAGCAAGCAGGTTTCCCTAGTAAACCTTGTATGGTAAACATACCCAAGCGTGTCCGTATGCACGCAACGATAGTCACGAACGGGCACATACCTAGGGAAAGTACTCTACGTACTAGGACTTCTGTCCAAGAATGGTGTCCGCGACGGGAGGGCAATGGTCGAGCAAGCAGGTTTCCCTAGTAAACCTTGTATGGTAAACATACCCAAGCGTGTCCGTATGCACGCAACGATAGTCACGAACGGGCACATACCTAGGGAAGTACTCTACGTACTAGGACTTCTGTCCAAGAATGGTGTCCGCGACGGGAGGGCAATGGTCGAGCAAGCAGGTTTCCCTAGTAAACCTTGTATGGTAAACATACCCAAGCGTGTCCGTATGCACGCAACGATAGTCACGAACGGGCACATACCTAGGGAAAGTACTCTACGTACTAGGACTTCTGTCCAAGAATGGTGTCCGCGACGGGAGGGCAATGGTCGAGCAAGCAGGTTTCCCTAGTAAACCTTGTATGGTAAACATACCCAAGCGTGTCCGTATGCACGCAACGATAGTCACGAACGGGCACATACCTAGGGAAAGTACTCTACGTACTAGGACTTCTGTCCAAGAATGGTGTCCGCGCGACGGTCGGGGAAGCAGGTTTCCCTAGTCATGGTAAACATACCAATAGCTACCTTAAGGCGAAGTTACTGTGATGGAACAAACGTGTGCCTAGAATCCTTCCTGGTTTCCCTAGTAACCCTTGTATGGTAAACATACCCAAGCGTGTCCGTATGCACGCAACGATAGTCACGAACGGGCACATACCTAGGGAAAGTACTCTACGTACTAGGACTTCTGTCCAAGAATGGTGTCCGCGACGGGAGGGCAATGGTCGAGCAAGCAGGTTTCCCTAGTAAACCTTGTATGGTAAACATACCCAGCGTGTCCGTATGCACGCAACGATAGTCACGAACGGGCACATACCTAGGGAAAGTACTCTACGTACTAGGACTTCTGTCCAAGAATGGTGTCCGCGACGGAGGGCATGGTCGAGCAAGCAGGTTTCCCTAGTAAACCTTGTATGGTAAACATACCCAAGCGTGTCCGTATGCACGCAACGATAGTCACGAACGGGCACATACCTAGGGAAGTACTCTACGTACTAGGACTTCTGTCCAAGAATGGTGTCCGCGACGGAGGGCAATGGTCGAGCAAGCAGGTTTCCCTAGTAAACCTTGTATGGTAAACATACCCAAGCGTGTCCGTATGCACGCAACGATAGTCACGAACGGCCACATACCTAGGGAAAGTACTCTACGTACTAGACTTCTT
>NW_024428562.1:0-24133 GCF_017562075.2 Anopheles merus | reverse complement strand
TTGGATGGGCAGAGATTAGCTTCCCTTCTTCCCATTAGCTGCCGACTTGGGCTACCGTTTTGCTGGCACCGCTTCTCTACTGACCACACACAGCTCACAGGGATTTCACTTTCAAAGCGCACGTGGGAGAGACCCGTCATACGGGAAATGATGTTGGGGTAGGTAGAGGGACTGGATGCTCCGAGCGATTTATCCGCTCGCTTTCTTCTCCTTGCCTTCTAGTATTTCTGACTAGCAGAGCCCATATGCATATACGCCCGGTACTACACACCAAGTTGACCTGCTAAATGCACGTAAATTACTCTTTTTGCCTTAGAAATGGAGGTTTTCTTTTTTATATGTTTTTGGGAAGTGCTTTTTATTAGTACCTGACCTTCTCGCTACGTAGATTTTCTCTTCACTTGTACGGGTATTGGGGCTTTACTGTAGTTTAGCTGTCTAGTGTAGTGGTTGTCAAGGGGTTTGGAGCATTTGAAGGTTCTATTGGATATTTATTGGATATTGGGGGATATATTGCATGTCGTTAGACGTATACAGATGAGAATGTTCGTGTGTTCCGAATAAAGTGATATTAAACATCATATCTTCGAGGAATTAAAAGAAATTTGAGATAGTGAAACAATATTAAATGACACCAATACTCCTTGTTTATCAAAAATATTAAAAATATTTTATATAAGAGGCAATATTTGTCATTTTACAGGCAAAAACACACGCATTGGAAGCAGAACTTGAAGCCTCAGAGGCAAACATTGATGAATAATATGTCATTCTATCTAAAACTGATGACTAAAAAGGCAAGTTTTAGGCAAGACTTTAAGACTATTTTTACCATATATAGCTCCATTTTCGAGACCAGTTTGTCGACCACCGACTGGAAGTAGCAGCTGAATTAACAGGCCCCCGTTCTGTTTTACACCACTAGAAATCGATAGTAAACAGCCCAGAAAACCGAAACCCATTCCACATGCGCCCCCCCCCTTTTCCGACCTACATTCACATGTAACCGATTATTGTGTTTGTAGGAGACCCGGGTAAGAGAGAGAGACAGCAGTACAGGTTAAGCTCAGTGGAATCAGTGAGTGTTCATTAGATTCACCTTCGGCTTTATTAGGCTTTGGTTTTTTCCTAGTTTTGTAGCGCGGGTGGAAGCAACGAACCGAGCCCGGGCGACGATCAATGTGGCACAATACACCTGTACCTATTCTGGAACAGGAAACGCCAAACCGAAACTGATCGGTTTGTATCGCTACCGGTCTTGGGGAGGGGTTTGGAGGTCTGTGTTGCTATACCTCCTTGCGGTGGGGATGCATTATGCAATGCAGAAATCTTACACGCAATAAACCACCGCAGTCACCGTCAAGAATCAGAGCCCCTAGAGTTCCCTGACAACGGTGCAGAGACGGCAACGAACCTTCCATAGTCGGCTATTTTAAATTTAATTAAGCGTCCCTGATCCGATGCTTACTCGCACAACAGGCTTCCCTGTTGTGATTAAACCTCTGCCCAGTTTGGACACAAACAAATACATGTCCACAATGTTGAGCCTGCCACGGAGTTGATACCGATTTCTAGTCACGTTTTCACACCTCGCGAAGGGTCGAGAATGGAGGTGACCCGTTTTGCTGGCTAGCTGGCAGACAAGCAATCATGTGTGCCAGGTCACATTATTTGATCCCGAACCTCGCGGTCGAACTAGCCGCCCTGCAAGTTTGCGGTTTGCGGTTTTGCTGCATGTTTGCGCAACGGCGTGTAATATTGCATCGCAGCAAGTTCTACCGATGCACCTCACCGTTTGGTTGGTTAGTTAATCGATTGCGTCTGCGCAAATACGGAGGGAGCGATTTTCTGAAGTATTCAATAACCCCCCTCCCCGCCGGTGCTGCAGTTGATACGCATGAAGGTATCGGTATCGGAATTGAATTCGACAAACATGGGCCTTTCAAGTACGTGCTCCAGATATTGCCAAACTTGCTCTACGCCCTTTTACTGCTGCGGTTACGAACTGGCTGTGTGAATGTGTGTGTGTCTTTGAAGGGTTTTTTCTTCTTCGAATCGAGTCCATCATAACAACCCCACACCCAATGGGGAAGAATTGATGCAATTCAAGCGCGAAACGCGTAAGGTCTTCAAGAAGCGTGCGTTGCGCGTTGACTCCCTCCCCGAACAACTTGAGTCACTTCGACATCCGGACTGAGTTTCTGTCTGTATATCTAAAAAAGGTGTAACATAAGTAACCAGAACCAGAACACTGGCTCTACAGCACCACCAAGTTCTGTACTGTTTGATATTTGAAACGCACGCGAGGTGAGGCGATATTACATTACTGACAGCAGCACGACGCGTGGCCAAGAATCAGTCGGCCCTATCTGACACCCTGCCAGACTGCTGCTGCCGCTGCTGCTGCTGCCGCTGCTGCTGCTAGAGGGAGGGAGGGGTTTAATGTAAACAATTAAACCATTTCCCACCTTTGGAAACACATGTGACACATACACACAATGTGACGCATTGTGCGTACAGGAAAAGTGAAACAAACGAGCGAGTAGTGGCGGAGAGATAAAAACAAACACATCTCCAACACACTCTGGAGCATAGCGGCTGTTATCGTACGACGATCCACGATCTACTATCTTGCGCTCTCCCTGAAGTCAACAAAACGTGGCGTCGCTGGAAAGATTCATCTTCTTCTTCGCAGAGCCGGAGATGAGGAAACACCGACCGAAAAGAACGTTCCAGTCCGTGAGTGGCCCCGATGGCCGTATATAAATACCCCAAACCGAGAGTACCACAAGCGGTGGAGACCCTCCGCACGGCCTGCCCCAGTTTTATGCTGCTGCGTACTAATTGTCGCGCCAGTGCGCAAACAAGCGCATGGTTCTTTTTTTTAAAGGTGCGATCGTCATAGTTACCGGACTAGCTACTTTGATGATGGTACATCCCAGAACTAAAAGAATGAACAGACAGAGTCCCACGGATATAGGTTCAGGTGATTCTATAGATTTGGTCGAAGGTTATTCGCCACTGCTGTTGCAAGGGGTGTGGAATTGAGCATTTTGTTCCATCCAATGCAATTCAACCCTTCGTGGTATCCCCTCCCTAGTGCTAGTGCTTGGAATGAATTGTCACCGACCGGACTGGGCGAGGGTCAGATTTCACCGGAACCATCGATCACTGCGTGGGGCGACTGGTTTGCGATGAAGGCAACAGCAGCTTCCGTGGTTTCTACTGTGCTCTGTGCGTGCTCTGTGTTTGTCTGTTTAATCGCCGTCAATCGAGCGTTGCAAGCTCACGGTTTGAGCGGTGAGGTGTTAAAAGAAGGAAACAGCGATCATCATCAAAAGCCGCCACGATCGTGGGGCGTGTATGATGGGAAGAAAATGCTACCAAGCGACAAAATTTCAACTCCCAACACATTCCCGGCGTAGTTTCCCGATGGATGGTGTCGATGCGGCGTTGTCGATAAGATTGCGATTTAATTAGAAAGATATTTTGGTTTGGACACGACACGGAAGGACGGCGAGCAATGGTGTTACGTGTCGGGTAGATAATATGGGCCCCGCTGGAACGATGGTAACTGATCGCCTATTACTGGAAGGCCTTCACAGGGGAGGGAGGAGGCGGAGGTCGTTACTGGCGAGAAATTGTCAACAGCACAACATATCAACATTGGCAATTGTTTTGAAATCGAGCTACCCCCCGTATGGGGATGTGTGGCATAAGATCATTAGATCATCAACTGTGATGATGATTCAACATTGCAATGTTGAAAATGAAAGATCTTGTTTGAAGCAACGAGGGCCAACTTTGAGCATATTTTTGAACGTCTACTTTCTATCAGACTTACTTCATTAGACAAATATCATATTTAGTCTTGAGTAGATATTCTTCTTCTGCTTCTTCTTCTTCTTCTATTCTAATTATTAAGTCATAACTGTAGTCTACTAAAGCCAAGGCATGCTAGGATCCATCCATTATTCCAATTCCATCATCTGGAGAGGTTCGATTCACATAAGATTTGAACTCACAACGAGCATGATGATTGGTCGTATGACTAGACGAGTGCACCACGTGGTCGACCCTGACTGGAGCGTGCAGGGGATTAATAAATTCTGATATGATTCTACCTTACAACTTTTCTTGCTGATAGACTGGGGATGTTTAGAGCCGTTTTGGGCAGGATATTGTATTCAGTTTGATTGGTTAAGAATGTCCTAGCTCCAAAAAAATCAGTTTGGAGATGTCTAGTATAGAAGAATTAAGGTTCAGTCCCAATTCTACACAATTATGTAGAACATTTGCTTCAATAAATTATAAGAGCAGGCAAGAGATTATGACACTTCTGTTTCCGGGCCATGGGCTCGTGCGACTGCTCTTAAATTGCCCAACTTTATGGGCCTCCCAAAAGCTCTCCCCCACAAAGGGCTTCTTCCCCTCGAGCGTCCCGGGGTGGGATTGCAAAAATGTAGGTTAATTTTTCACATGACATTGTCAGCTGCTAGACATTGTGATGCTGCTCTCTTTCTCTCTTATTATTTCTCTACATATTGCAACACTCTCGGTGCGTTGGCGCATGTCGTTAACCTTTCAACTGTTTGAGCCCAGCATCCCCCCCCCCCCCCGACCCCACACACAAAGACAGACAGACACACAAAAGAGAGATTCATATGCAGATGGCAAACAACGCCTGCGACGACGACGACGACGACGGGCTGTGCGAAAAGCATAGTAATGGGGAGAGCATAATCAATGGTTTTGTGTTTCCTTCGATCCAATGACATGCTGCCAGAGGCTGCCGGGGTAGAGTGTGGGTGCTTTGAACTGTGACACAGCAGCGACAGCAAGGTAAGGGCCGATGATAATCGAGCTGATTATTATGGAAACTGCGAGCATTCGAGTGCAGCAGCCGTTGCAAAGGAAACACGAGATGCAAAACAAAAACAACGCGAACTGCACACGCACAATACCACATACACATGGTCTGTCTCAGGATCTGAGGCATTCGATCCTCTGCCTTCAAATCAGACGCCTCTTCGACCACCGTTTGAGTTGCAGTTGCAGTTGTGCAGCATGTGCACAGGAGAGAGGACAGAAAAAAAACCGACCAAACCCCTGGCAAACCTTTTGTGCTGTGCCGTGCTGCTGCTCTCTTTCTCTCTTTATCTGCTTTGTTATGTTTCTGCGCATCCGGCAGTGCAGCAACATGCATCGGAATGCATCGACTGTATCCTTCTCGAATTCAACCGACCGAACGTTCTTTTTTGTCTGTGTGAACTGCTGCTATTGGAGCCCTAAAAACCAGTTCTGGGCTATACCCATTTGGCCCTGGCCGCGGCGCATTTGTTCTAAGGCTCTCGAAGCCACTGGCACACAGCAGCAGCAGAAGGTAGCTAACGTATGTGTGTGGCGGATTGCACACAAATGACCTCTACCAGCTCACCGCAGCTGTGCGTGGCTGCGGAACAGTAGGCCATGAACCTTCAATATTCCTTCTCTTGTGTTGTGCTCTCCTTTTTTCGCGCTCTTTCTCTCCCTCTCTATATGTTGGTGTCACGAGCAAAATACTCACTTGCTGAAGGTGGCTTGGTAGTCCTTGATTTCCTTCCGCGAGAACTCGTGGAACTCGGTGTAGATGTTGACCACTTTGAACGTGGGCTTTACCGACTGCCCATTGTCCAGCGCTTCGTTGATCTGCTGGCGACGGTTCAGGATGGAGGATAGTTCCGCATCGGCTGACATTTTTTTTTTATTTTACTGTATTTACACCACAGACACAGGAAGAACGAACGAGAGCGGAATACACAAACGCACAACAACCACCACAACAACAAAACGAACGGACGCGCACTGTTCTGTTACTGATCAATAATAAGGAAGAGGGAGCCCTTTTCAAGGACCTTTCGCTTTAATCTTTCGCGACGCTACTGAAATTCTAGAACTCTACGTCACGTGCAACTTTCAGCGCAGGAAGCAGGTGCCGAATGTAATGAACTTTGTTATTTTTTTTTTTCTGGCTTTTCCTTTATGTCGTTAAACGCCGGGACGTGTTTAAGTGGCAGGTGGCGGCACTGTACTGCTGCTTTAATGTTTTTGCAAGAGTGTATCCTTTTTTATCGCGCTAGGATGATGGCGAACCGTTGGTTGGCGTCACAAAACACTTTAAAGGGGGAGGTGGCCGACCTGCGACAAAAGCGCGAGTTTTTCTTCGGTGTCGAAGTTAACGAGTACGGAGCAGAGTGTGCGGCCGTTTCTGTTGCCAGACGGGAGAGAAGTGTTCACTGGTAGGTTCATCATGCTCCAAGCGCGCTCGGTTCCGTTCCGCTCAACCGATGGTTAAGGTACGGTGTGTGGTGTAAGTTTAAGCGCAGTAGTAGAAAGTGGAACAAGTATATTATTAATGTTGATTTTTTTGTGTGCTAAAGATAATTTTAATGGTTTGAAGTATTTGAAGGAGTGTCATAAGTCATACGGGAAAAGAAAAAATCTTACTAAATTATTTTAAATATTCAACTCATGGTAAGAATTGTTTTAATGGTTTTAAGTATTTAAATGTAATAAGTCTAATGTAAAATATTTTACTAAATTTATTTAAGGATTATATTCATGGTTAGAATTAAAATATGTATTCACAAGTTATGGAAGAGTCAAAAGGGGGATAATTCGTACCAATAATTCGTGCCAATAATTTGTACGATTCTACGTCACTATTAAAATAGGACCATTTTTATGTAAAATGACAAAACACTCAAATCACTCGTACGAAAACAAGTTATTTATTTAGATTTAGAACTCACTTGACTCTTGAAAAGAACTTCTCTATAACTCATTGCAACACAGAAATGCCTGGCATAACAAAAAGCGCTAAGGATTTTGTACACCCATTACCAAAAAATGAACCTTTCGAAGGCTGATTTGGAGTGAAAAAGACAAACCATTTAACGCGATGTTTGTTTCACTTTCGTACGCGGAATGAATGAATTCAAAACGGACAAGAGAAACATGTGTGCGTTTGTAAATTGAGAGCGTTTTCTCTCAGTCGACTTTGCCCTTTTCGGATCGGTTCGATTATTTGAATGTAACGATTTTTATTCTAATTGGATTCTATCACCAGTTGTCCTTTCTTGTGGGATTTTTCAACGATTTGTGGTGTTTTAAACACTGTTTGGATTATAGAAGACAATTTAAATGTTAAAACATTTTTATTTTAATCTATAAACATAACTTAATTTCACATTAATGAAATCAACTGTTTGTGTGTTATAATTCGCTATGAATAATGCTCTTTTACCACAATGACGCGTCGGCAAAAGTCACGAAAAATCGATAAATATATAAATAAAAACACGTGGGCAATCGTGCAGAAAGTGAGGAGAAGAAACCTTTTACTTCTCTCTCGCTCTCTCTCTCTCTCTCTCTTGCTCAGCATCATCCCTCCGGCTCGGAAGGGATGATAATGGAGCTCCAAAAAACCGTTGCTCCCGCGTACGATGCAAGGTCATTCGGGTGGCAGAATCCTGCTCCATTTGGTTGCCCCATTTCCTCTTCCCCCTCGCAGCTTTCCGTACACATGAAATGGCACGAAGATGAGGTCATGTGTCGAAGGTTAAATGGGAGGCTTGGGCTGGTCTGGAAATTGGATTGAAACTGCCGGCTGGAGTGTGGCATTTGGGTGTGCGTGCGTGCGAAACGCACGAAACATACTCAATATATAGGGGTAAGTGTTTATTATTACCAGCCAGCAGATGGCTGTTGATTTTCATGCTGGCCAGTGTTCTATTTTTAAAATGTTCCATAAGGTCCAAAAGAGCAAGCCGGCGAGTGATGCGTAATAGCGGAACAGCTACGTTTTGTAAATCCAGCAGTAAAGTATGGTTATTTTTGTTGTTCAAAAGGGTTGTCTTGTTTACAGCTGCCAAGCGGCCTGTTGATAGCATTGATAAAGCGTATGGCTCATGCTGGGAAACACTTCAACTAGTGGTGTAAATCCAATGAATCAAGTTTAAAAAAACACACTTAAACCTCAATCGTGTCTGTTGCTAGTGTTTGTAACTAAGCGTATTTCACACAAATTGACTGATAAGAAACTGATAGAAATTGTTAGGTAAAACTCATTTATTAGCACCTTTAAATTGTTTTTTTTTTTAACAAATCAATACTTTATTGTCGATTTATTTCACATCACATACAGCTGAAGCATTCCTTTACTTCTTTGTCTTTGTTCTCCATATCCTTCGCTATCACAAATACAGTTCCTTATGGTGTTCGTTCGCCTTAATCCAGGATCTCCTCGGGAATCTGAATCGGTGCCTTGCGCTCACATTCTCCGTCGCGAAGTATCCGCAGCTGAACCGATTTGCCGTAGGAACTGTCCACCTTGCACCGCAGTATGCAGCTATTGGCGTAGGTGATCAGATCACTTCCACAAATAGGCCGGTAAATCTTGGGACAGGCACACACTCCGTTATAGTTCCTTCTGAAGGCAGTGGTACTGCCCGGTAGAACCAGCACGGCCACCAGTGCCACCAACAGCACAGAGATGCAGCTCAGCACACGCATTCTAAGGTTTGTGTCACTTTCTTCCTGGACTTCTCAAAACTTGGTTTGGTTTATTCTTGGCAATGCCTTGATCGGGGCGCGTTCGATGCGAAATGTGTTCTAGCACTGAATGGCTGTACAGTTGAAGTGAAGGGGTTTATATTTTGCAAACGTCTATCGCTTCATCGCGCATCATTATCACTCGAAGCGATAAAGGGACCATGTTTTGCTGTATTTGTATAGCGCCACGCACACCAAGATTCTGTGGATCCCCCTCCTCTATCGAAAATAAGCAAATGGTTATTGATTTTTGTGTTCCTACACGCGCCTCATCATGTAATCAATCAGCGGGTAGTGATAACAAACTTTCACAAAGATGGCCTTACGGGTAGCTTATTATGTCTTGTTTTTTTTTATGGAAGCTATAATTAATACGATAGATTTAAAAAAGATTTACCTTGATAAAATGTTATCGGTCGGTGGAAATGACGATTCTGCGTTGATAGACAAGTGCAATAAATGAGCTGTTCTGTAGATTGTTCACCAGTGAATGGACGCCCTTTGGCCATGGCCGTGGCAATGTAAGATGCATGAGTCAAACATGCTTTTAACTCACAAAGCACGTTTATTGCTTTAGGATGCAAATATGCTCAAACATTAAGCTATAAAACAAAACGGCGTATTTCACATTAAAATAAAGTAAGTGAAAGATGAGTCATTTGTTTGGCAGGAGTTTAAATTTAGTATTTTATGTAATCATAAATCCGTAAATAAATACACACTGCACTGTACAGCCAGTGTTGTTGGTGAGTTGATATGAATACAGACTGGGCATTTCCATTGCTTTGCTTACAAACATGACTAGTTAGGAATTTTTGTTTTGATTGCTGATTGAAAGCGAGATTTATTGCACTTCACAAGCATTTAGGATGAACTATGTGCTTAAACGGGAATGAAATTACAACGTTGAAGGAATCGTTGAACGTAACCGAATTTCGGGTTAAATTTAAAAATAAAACATTCCCTGGGAAATTGTCTAAAGTCTATAGAAACAAGGTGAGCTATGATAATGGGTAATTATTAATAGAAAAAAAGAAGAAAAAAACAACAAAGTTGTATTATCTGATGTTCCTTTTTTTAATAACAAAAACATGACACATCACAATTTAAAAAAAAAGAAATTATAAAACTTTAAATCAAGTACTAACGGGTATTATTTGAAATATCGCTGCTCAATATACCGAGTGTTCACCGTGGAGGTGTAAACAGTTCAACCGACAGTTAAGCGAGTAAAGGACGGCTAAAGAAAATGAGCGAGATGCAGCTATTTTCGAACGTCAAAAACCCTCGCCTTGCCCTGCGGAACCGGTACATAGCAAGGCTGGTCAATGTTGTTCTCGTTGAGCGGCCAAGCAAAATAATCAATTTAAAATTGTTTAAAAATTATCAATTTAAAATTAATAATTTAAAAACTATTTTAAAATTATTGCTTTAATACAAACAACAAATAATTATCATTATTTTGCAATTTGAAAAGCATTTGTTGCTTTTTAGAATTGCGTGAATATTTTTGAAACCGGCCCCACGACCCGCCTTGAGCTAACCCGTCTGACAGTCAGCGGTCAGCGGTTGTCAAAACGTCAAACGAGCGTACCGCTCTCTGCTACCTGGGACACATCAAACGCGTCGCGAAGAAAATATGCGAGAAAATAGGTGAAAATTGTGTGAAAATTTCGGTGTACAATCTCCGTCTCCGTCGCTCTGTGTATGTGTTTGTGCTCGTGCGTGTTAGTGCTAAATAAATCGCCAAACCGTCGTGCCACAGTGTTTGCCGTGTGCTGCGTTGGTGAAGTGAATTGAATGTAAGTAGAAATCGGGCGTAGGCAAAAAAGAAAACGTATGGTAACGATGAAAAACGGCATTTGACGAAAGCGAGTAGGACGCTTTTATCCGAAAAGAAAAGCCAGACTGTGTGCGTGTGTATGGTACCGCCGGTTGTTGGTGTTGTGTGTGAACCGTATGGTGAAGTGCGGGTGAGATGGAAAAAAACGCAGACCTGCAGCTGCTGCATGTGTATCGGGGACGTGTTTTTTTTTTTGTATGTCCGCCCCGGGTGTGTCCCTTTTCCAGGACACGATGGTGGCGCAGTGGTCGTTCGCAATGTGATGCAATTGTAGTGGGGGGGTTTGTGTGTGCACGCCTCTGTTCACGGCATACTACGCCACCTGTGAAAATTCGCAAAATATTCCACCGTATGTGTGTGTGTGTGTACCATATGTGTGCGCGAGGGCGTTTCTCGCGAAAAAGGGCTACGCGAGTGCGTGCGTGCGTGCGTGCGTGGTGTGGTGAGGTGTGTGGAAAATCGCTGGAACCCCGTTGGCGAGAAGCGTTCGCTTAGTCATGGCAGTGGAAAGTGTCGATTCTAAAATTGGCCCATGAAGTGGTTCGATGGCTTCCTGCCACCGACACTCGTCTGCCCTTTCCAATCAAACAATTGCGCTGGAAGAAAGTCGTGAAGAAAGTTAGCTAATAGTTTATCTGTTTTTTTTCACTTTCCACGTACTTCCCATCGGTCCAGATGGTGGGTGAACTTTTGCCTATAGGCATCGCCTACTCATTCCCAGGACCCCGAGCAGGGCGATCCTTTTCCGGGAACAGTAACAACAAACCCTCCCTCTCTCTCTTTCTCTCGCTCTTTCTCTCTCTGGAATGCATCTGTCACATGTAGAAAATGGTATTCCGAGAGGATATTTTCCTTTTATTCCTTTTTTTTTGGAGTGAAAAACATTCCATCACAAGATACGTAATTGTATTGGGGGGTAAAAAGGCCCCCGCAAGACATTAGAAAAAAAAGGAACACAAGAGGCTGCAGCAAGGAGCTAACTCCGACACCCATCGCACACACGCACACGTAGGCGACGATAAAACGAGGAGATGCGCGCATGTGTTTGACTGTGTTTATGCGGCTGTGCGGCGCGACGAACGGCGACAGCAAATGGTGGAGGGGCCCTGCGGGGGCAGATTTTCCAATCTCGGAAATGTGTGTGCCCAGCGTGTTGGAAAAGCAGACCGTCTGGGCCCCCCTCCACTCTCTTTTTCTCGTTACCCCCCCTGGGTAACGCGTGAGTCATTCGAGGAATTTCCGGAACCTTCGCTGCGCTGCGATGCATTTTGCTGTTTTTGTTTTGATTGTAATTGAGGCAGAGGCAATTTAAACTGCCTGCCCAATTACACGTACCGTTCTCTAATGCTTGCTGAAGCTGTCCTTCGACGGTTGATGGAGAGGAAGAGAGAGAGAGAGAGAGCGTGTGTTTTTTTTTTGTCGCTGCTACGGCAAATTGTGTACTGACAGCACCCGGTGCAGTGCGTGTACCGGGTTGTTTGGTGCATGTGCATGCATTACCACCACACTCTACTGGACACCGGCACACGACGGGGCTGAATGGTGTAGGATTCCACACTGACATATGGCAGATTATGGCGGACGGACCACCCATGTGCTCTGGTGTGCCTTAGGAAGAGTCGTTTTTTTGTGGGATCCACACTGGACAAGGCGTTACATAAATTGCATAAAATTGCACAGCACCAGTCTTGTCCAAGGTCTGTGCTTTTGTTTTTTTTATTATATTTTTTTTAAAATGAGAAATTGTGCAATGTGCCATCCCATTTCAGCTCTCTCCAAGCGAGAGCATCCATGATGCTGTGTGCGGGTGTGGGTGTGTGTGTGTGTGTGTACGCGGTCGCATACGGAAGACCAAAGTGTGCGCTACCACGCAGTTGCAGCTGCCTCTGAGTGTAAAAGGATTCCCGGTTGTCCAGCTGATTGGACGTAGGATGCTTCCCTTTTTTGGGCGTGATGTGTGTGTCTGTGTGTGTTTGCAGCAGCGCGCAACGTGTGTTCGGTGCGCATACACACCCTAAAAACCCACCCTGGTTACTTCGATCGGACGAAAATGACCGGGTAGGACGATGATTCCCCGTTACAAATGTGTGTGTTTGTGTGTGAAGCGCGCGCGAGACAAGTTGCAGTTGCCAAGGACACACGGAAGGAAGGCAGCGTCGAAACCCAATCAATCATACACAGTTACCGAAGAGCTGGAAGCAGTCACACAAGACACAAGATGCTCTGGAAGAGTGTGGTGTGTGCAGCCGAGCAAGCGGAACGTGATTGAGTGCGTTTATATCCGGCATTAGTCTGTGTGTGTGTGTGCACTTTTTTTGAAGACATGGTATATAATGTTCCTTCAAAGAAAAAAAAAAAACCCCTCAGAAGAAGTGGGCTGTAGCGCCTAACCGTTAATGCATTAGCCAAGTGTGGATTATTAATCAGTGTCGTTACCATATGCTGTCGCCATTACGGCGAATAGCGTCGCAGAAAATTGCACCAGATCACGCGGGGAAGGAGCGAAAAAAGAGCGCAGCAGGAAGGAAGCATGATTTGGCTACATAAATAATGGAATTAAGTGTGCTCGCGTACTGCGGTACGCACCCGCCCGGTTGGGGTAGATGGGGGTAGATACCCAAAACAAAACGGCGTCTATAATAGCTGTGTAATGGAATCAGTCAGTTTGGTGAAAATTAACATCGCGTGTTTCGGCAGTACTAATCCCCTTTACCCGCAAACCCGCTCATCTGCTGTCTTCCGTTAAAAGATTTAGCCTCTGTGGCGGGTAAATATAGAGCTAAACAGTGCGATTACCGCGTGCGCCTGGGCTTGCTTTATATTGCAATGCTAGCGGGCCGCTATCGTAACCCGCCGGATGGTGTAGTGCGATGCGTCACCACACTCTCACCGCTTGTGTGGTTGAAGCGAGAGAGTAAGCAGCGCAACGCGCGCCCGTGTGAGATCGAATCCCGTTTGAGTAAGAGAAAATTAATGCTCGCTCTCGGGTTCGTTCGTGTGTGTCGTGGAGAAAAGGAGATTGATTCGGCGGCAGTAGTCTGTCTTCGTTCATATATAACAATAATGTTGAAAAAGATCCTTGAATACTTCCAGATATTTCACAAAAAAGTGGGAATATTCTGTTCAAAAACCAAGGTAGAAGAAATAAATACATCCACTATCCTCCTGGCATGCGTTGGCTTGACTGAAAATCAATCATAGTGTTACGCATACGCGGAAGTTGGAACAGTTTTTTCGCAAATGTTTCGCATTCATTCGTTTCAGAGACCGATGAAACGTTTTTAATTGAACACATTACTTTGTAAAGAACACAAATCTGCCCCGTATTTCGCTATTAATAGTATGTTAAACTGTCGGTACCGGGTACTTCCCCCAAAAATGCCCCTTGCTACCCATCTGTTATTAAGATTGCTTGTTGTTGTAACGGTGTCGTAGGCTGCCATGATTAGATAAGGAGAGCCACCACCACAACAGCAACAAAAAATGGGAACAAAAACATTGTGCACAATCGAATAAATCGTTTGATTGTTTACACGGCATGGCTCCGCGGGCGATAGATTTCGGAATTAAAAACCAATCTCCGCTTTCCCTCAAGGAGAGGCGCCTTCTGGTGACCCCCGTGAGCGCACATACACACACAGCAACGGTTAATCCCGCATGAAGTTTCTTTGGAAGGCTATCGGTGTTAGCTTTTTAAAACATTAAATAGTCATGATGTGTTTAGAGCACTTCGCATACTAGTGACATACGTGGTAGAAAAGTATACGAGGCCATGCTGCTGCCTGCCTACTTTCCCTTTGGAGTTTCTCGATAAAGAAGTGTAACATAGAAACATACACACACACAAACGCCGACCAAAATCTAGTCCGAGTGACGCACTTGGGCAAATGACGTGTGATCATCCCCATCACACTCATCGATTGGGTTAATACATGCCCCCCTCTAAACCCCCCCCCCCAACCCACCACAATAGTGGCGATATCATCGTGCGGTGATTATGTTGTGTGGTGTATGAGTCGTTGACACGTCGCTGCTGTTGCTTCTTCTCGACGGTGTGTCCCACGTCATAGATCACTGGCGGAAGTGATAATATTTTGCCAGTTGAATGGGCAGCCTGGGCTTGC
Organism: Anopheles merus; assembly: GCF_017562075.2. NCBI lineage: Eukaryota > Metazoa > Arthropoda > Insecta > Diptera > Culicidae > Anopheles > Anopheles merus. The sequence continues at coordinate 9,574 of NW_024428562.1, read as the reverse complement.
TCTCCCACCTTTCCAAGGCCCCTTTTTTTGGCCGATGCGTATTGTTTAGTTTGCCAACCGATGTGCGTGGGTCAATATTTTGAAGGGGGTTGTAATATCTATCTCCCGTCCCCGGGCAGGAATGCAGGAGCAACATTCGATATAAATAGAACCGTCGACGTCACCGCTTCCGGAACCATTGGAGCTGGGCAGTAGTCGTAGGCTGTGCTGATGCACGTTTCTTCCCTGCAAACCATCATAAATCATACCACACGTTTGGGTCGGGTTAGGGACGCTTCACATGGTGGCTGGGAAACGGGAGGGGGCCCATGGGAAGCTGTCCCCACACTCCGAAACGTGTGATAAGAGGCGCCCTTGCTTCAGCCAGAACGTTGATTTTGGGGCCACGAATTGGTGCTACCCACACACACATATATAGCAATTGGTGTCGATTAAACTGCGTCGCAGTATCTTGCTGGTGTTGTGTGCGCGTGTGTCTGTGGTTGGTGCTAAGTGTTGTACATCGATCCTATTTGTCTTGTAACTAATTGAAGTTCTTCTCCTTCTATCTGCAGAAACAACAACTCGAGACAAGTATATTTGCATTCACTTCGCGTTGAAGTATCGCAAGAATCGGAAGTAACCAGTCCCGATAGGAACCTTATCCCCACAACGCGTCGAAGTTAACGAGAAAAACTAGCAACGAGAAGTCCTGCGAACGGTGTGATCCTTTCCGCCGGTAGGGACTCACAGTCAGCGAGAAGTGCCAAAGAGGAGGAGCAGAAGCGAGCCGAAAAGCCGATCCCTATAGCGATAATGACACGTTGGCGCGTGTGCTGATTGACACAACCAGTAACCTGTTGTCCTGCGTGGGGCGCAAATTGTAAGGAAAAGCACAACCCGTCCTGTGTGTGTGCCAAAACGAGGGACATCTTGGGTGGCGCATGTGTCCTTTCCGCACTTGGTTGGACAAGAAGCTACTGGGCGAATCGCGCAAGTGCCACGTTGCCTCCTCCCGGTTTGCGTGAGTGCTTGTGGCGCGGCACAACCGATTGATGAATTTATCTGGCGTGTGCTGTCCGTGCTCTTCCCCTCCCTGCGTCGTCCAACGCTTCCCCGCTGCCGTAACTAGAGAAAAAGAGCGACACGACGACGACAGCGACGAGCGAGAAAAGCTGCCTGTTGCCGGCGTTGGTTTATGAGCTCGCGGGCGTACCATCGCCACAGTAAGCAGTGTGTCGTCGCGTCTGGAGGTAGGGCCACGCGGTGGTTTAGTTGTGGGAAGCCCAGTGTGATACGTGTCAGTTAGTGAACTTTTAGTGTGTGTGTGTGTGTGTATGTGTTTACATTGTGAGTGTAGTGTGGAACCGAAGCAAAAGTGAATTCAGTGGGGCCCGGTAGTAGAGCCCCTTCAGAGAGTTTCAACTTTTTATTTTACCTTTTTCCATTCGCGCGGTTGTAAGCCAACGGCATAAATCACGACGGAGTGTGACGGTAGAGCCGGTGCCATCCGCCAAACCCGATTTTCGATGGTAAAGGCACCACTGTTGTCGACCGCTTCCCAGCAGCAGCAGCACCAGAAGCCCCAGTGCCCGAAGGAGATCATCCACCAGCCGTCCCCGCCGGTCACGCTGTCCTGTGTATCCTCCTCCCCGTCCACCTCCCAGGTGCTGATACAGCAGCAGCAGCAGCCGCCGCACCATCTCCACCAGCATCACCATCACCATCTGCTTCAGCTTCAGCAGCAACAACCGCCACAGCAGCAGCAGCCCCCGCAACAGCAGCAGCAGCAGCAGCAGCCCCCCTTATTCAGCTTCCCACCACCGCTGGCGACGGCGACAGCGGCCACCCACACGACGGCCTACTATCCGATCGGGCCGGTCAAGAAGCATCGCCGGGTGCAGATACAGATGGCGACGGAACCGCCACCGGTCGGGACGGGCGGCATCGTCGTGACGAAGACGGCCACGTCGGCCGCCATCGCCGTAGTCGCACCGACCGCCCGGAATGCGGCCGTCGCGATGGCGACCGGCGGTACGCTGAGCAATTGCGTGACCACGGGCACGGTAGCGCCCGCGCCGACCGTTGCAACCGTTTGCAGCGGCGCTGCTGCAACGGTCGTACAGTCGGCGACGAGCCAGGCACAGCAGCAGCAGCAGCAGCAACAGCAGCAACCAATTCTAACCCTTGCGCCGGCCGGTACGTCACCAGGAGCAGCGGCAACAACGATGAAAGCGATAAATCAACCCACGCTGCAGCATCAGCGGATTCAATCGATGCACCACATCCATCACCATCATCACCATCAGCTGATCAACGGTGTGCCGGCGTCGGCCGGCCAGCGCATGCCGGCGAATGCGGTGGCAGCGGCGGCCGTGGTCGCCTCGACCGCCACCCATACGACCCACCAGCCGTCGCCGGCCGGCTGGCCGATGGTCGAGCCGGTGTTTCACTTCGGGCCGGGGTTCGAGCTGGAAACGCGCCCGTACTGTCCGACCCACACGCCACCGTCGGAGCATGTCGTGCTGTTTCACGTGCGGCCGGGGGTGGCCGTCACGTTCCAGATCGCAGGCAACCGGGAAACGATACGAGGTGAGTGTTTTGCACGCTTTGATTTGCGTTGTAATGCATGCTTATTGTTTGTAGGAATGTACGCTTAACCTTTCGTGTACGCATATCGACATTCTTGGGACGGTTTTTTCCCGAGATTGAAGTGTATATTATTATTGGGTAAATCTGGTTCAGATTAATGAATCTCAATGAATCTTTGAAATGATTCAATGAATCAGAATCTCGGATGGAAAGATTCATGAATCTCGAATGAATCTCGAGATATTACCGAATCTCTAGGAATTCATGAATATCTAAAAAAACATGAAGCTTCTTCTTCTTGGCGTAACAACCTACGTGGTCATGTCAGCCTATTGAGTCTTTTTGGAAAGTACCACGCAGCCGGATAGTTTGTTTTGCTACGGGGAGACGGTCCATTCGAGGCTTGAACCCAGAATGTGCAAGTTGTAGGTGGGATTGGGTAAATTCGATATTTTGAAAATCTCTTGAAAAAAATCTGTTTCATGAATCCCTTGAGTTATATGAATTTTAAATGGACTTATGAAGTTTAAAGACTTATGCACTTATGAAGCTTATAGATTCTACAGTGCCTACGTCCGATCAGTGTTCGAATATGGCAGTACAGTTAGCGACCCCTGCACCGAACAATGGAGTAATCGAACCGAGGCCATCCAAAGAAAAGCATCTAGTCTGTAAGACTCTTACCATGGCGACAGGACGATGTGTTACCGTCATACCATTCTCGGTGTCTGCTTTTAGGGATTGAGCCGTTGAAAAAGCGCCGTGAGATAGCTAAATGCCTATTTATTAGCTACTTTATTAGCTCCTACTCTATTAGCTACGATATAATTTAACGCGCCATCTAGTAATCTACGTACACGTCAATTCATATCCGTCCCTCGTTATAGAACTCGTCTTCAAGATCCCGATCGATTAATCAATAAACATATTAAACATACTAAGCATGAAGCCTTGCAGATTCATAAATATTCAGAGATTCATGAGTCTTTGAAGATTCATGAATCTTCAAAGATTCGTTGTTGTTGTTTGGTTTGCTTATAGAGACTTTGAGCATTTGAGCTTCATTCTTCTCTTTCAAAGATTCGTGAATCTTTAGAGACTCATGAATCTTTGAAGATTCGACACGTGATTTAAATCACTCATCACTTAAGATTCATTTGAAAAAATCACAACGAAAGATTCATGAAATCCAACACTAGTCCATAACGTCTTGCAGTGTTTACCCTGGTAGGGTGAAAACGGAAACACCTGTGGCGCGCATACAAAAGCCCCAAACCCGCACGACCGTTGTTCAATCGTATCGCAAACACAGTAACAATCCGTTTTGTAACAACGAATCCCTTTGCAATGCGATAACTTTTACCGATCATTATTGGTGGCGCTGATAACGGCGTTTTATGACCGAAAGCTGCCACAGGTGCCACAAAGGGGTGCATGGTGTAACAGTGTCACCATCACCACCGGCCAACGCATCACGAAACTTTAATTGTTTTATGCTAGTCCCTTTCCCTGTGGATGCCGTCGTTTCCCCCTTTTCCCCGGGAGCAGCCGGTCGCTCATTAAACCGATAAAAGCTACAACCGGTTGTTTTTTTTTGTCTGTTCGTTTCTTGTTGGCGGCGGCCGTGCCGAAAAAGTTGAAATGTGGTGACAATTTGCGTCAATGTAAATTTATCCTCACCGCTGCCTCACTCTCGCTGCCCCACCAGTTCCCCCGACCGGTCGGACATCGGGTGGCACGATTATTAATGGTACGCCACGCCTCCGCGTTGGGTCATAATCCAGGGAAGGATCAAACGGTAATTTTTTGGGTTGTGAATTTTAATGTACCTTATCCGGGCCCAGACAGAGAATGGGTGGTGAAAGGTGGCATGAAGACTGGCTCTTTCGCAGGTTTCTTCCTCCGTGCCAAGGACAACGCCAATAGAACGACAGAGAGCGAAAAATGAAGGTTATCTTTTGTGCCGGTGTGTTAAAGCCGGACTCTAGGTCTCGCCGTGCTTATGAAAATGTTGTAAAAGTTCACTTTTTTTTGCGATTCTTTCTATAAAAAAGAAGAACTAGATACGGTGGGAAAATTTACTGCTCTGAATCAAAATCTCTACCTCCTCCATCGATCATGGTTGCTACCGGCCTACAGAGCCAGAGAAGCGAAGGCATTGGAGAGGTTTTGCGGATGGAAATTATGCGAAACAGACGTCAAGAGGCGAAAGAGTCAGACAAGTCCGTGGCACCAGCACCAGCACCAGCAGCAACAGCAGCAGGTTGCTCTTGATGGGACACAGAAAGGTGATAAATTTGATTTTCAAATGGGTTCCGCCGTTCGTCGACCCCCCTCTCCCGTTTGGACGTAGCGCAAACAGTCACCTCCAGGTGCTGTCCGCGGGATCACGAGGCATTTCGGCGTCCCTTTTTTTGGTCGCCTCTTGCAGTGGGAGAGCCAGTACCTGATGTAACGTGGCTTCCTTTATTTGGCGGTCATTTGGAGGATGTGGCGTTTAATCCATTAGTTCCGGCGCCGGGGAAGCATCTCAAAAAATAGATGGGGGCATATGTTTATGGAAAAAGCTCCCGGAATGTATGCGAACGTTGCAAACAGTGAATCGTTCGCCCTTTTCCGTCCTGGATACACCCTGGTTCGAAGCCTCGCTTACTGCTTGTTTACACTGAATTCAAAATCATACATTTACGCTCGGAAGTGTGCTGAGTACGTAGAAGTACGTGATTGAGCAAACAATGTCTGAGCCCCGGTCCCCGCGAGATTTAGTTCTGCATAATATCAATAGTGTTTACGATCGATTGCGATCGAACTGTGTTCCGTCTACGGCTACAGAGGCCGCTCGCAGTACAAGGTGAGTTGCAAAGTATGTGCGCCATTACGGCTAGCATATGGCGGTGTCCCAGCCGACGACCCTGAGTGTGATGGTAACTGCGCGCGTCACCGCCTCGCCGGCAGGATATGTGCAGTATCTGTTGACGTTCTCGCAGTGCCTGCCTGGAGGAGCCCCTGATAAGCCGTCGGTAACAACACGGATGAAAATCAATTGAGAGTTTACAGCGCATGTTTCAATGTGCGAGGCGTTGTAACTCGATGAGCTGATAAATTGGCCCTTCTAGATGGCCACACGAGAAAGAGAGAGACCGCGTCCGATGGCAGCTGACAGGGATCGGGATATCCGACGGTAACTGGATACGCTAACACACTGGGAGGGAAACATGAGGGGGCCCCGGGATGACGTCGACGGAACGCAACAGGCCGATGGCCATACGAGAGAAGCTGCATAGTAGCAGGACGCTTGCGCTACTACTCCTCGTCGACAAAGGCGCGGCGACGCTTAATTTGTTGAACCAAAGACCGGTAATGAATTTGACCTTCGGTTCCTATTCAAATCGTGCTCGAGTGTGCGGCACGTACAGACACACCATATTGCTACCAATTTGCTACATTCCCCCTGCAATGCAATTGCTATCGATATATGTCGGATGAGATGATGATACGTGTATCTGCCGCTGGACCGCCGGTCCGTCTCTGCTCCTAGTTAACTTTGGGTGTGCGGGAATTTGCAGCTAGGGAAATAGGGAGATTTTAACTCGCTCAATAAAATACACCAATATTTCCACTGTGCTGCGTCCAGTGGTAATGCTTTTTCGAAATACTTCATTCTGCATTTATGATGATGATGATGCTCCGACAACACGCGAACCGGGACCGGCAGCAATAAATCGGTTCGTAATAAAATCGTTGTATTAACTAAACTTCCCAGTGGCCAGAACCTTGGGAAGATGATACCCCGGAAAGGGGGTCGGCTCGTGTAGCATAAAATACACACACCACGCATTTGCCTTTCATCAACATTTCAACGGTTCTCGGGTTTGAAATTAAGCACACCACCAGGGCAACTTGTTGCAAATCCCTTCCCTTGCAGTGGCGTGTAGTGGTCGTTGTAGTAGGTCTGGACCGGCCCACCGCCACAGACACAAAAGCCATCCGGATGAATATTGCATGGTGTCCCGCAAGCCGTCGCCACCGCTGCCGCCGCCACTGCCGCCGCGAGATGGAAGTGATGGGGTGATAATCTGCCACTCGACTTCCTCGTTTCGGATAGAATATGCCCGGCCCGGCCTCTCCATGTCTTTTATGGGCCATAAATCGTAAGTTACAGTTGCGTACGCACGGCCGACAGCGCTGGCGACGGCGGCAGACACACCACGACCCGTCGTCTTGGGTCGCCTTGGAACTTCCTCGTACTTCGCCCGTCCGTTGCGCCTCCCGCCAAAGCTTATTTCGCGAAAAAGGGTCTGTGCTCCATGTGTAAATAGCGATGATCCTTGTCAAGATCCCGTCCCCTCCTCTTTCGCTCCCTTCCCGCGCCAGTATTCTGTGCGTAAGGAAGCGAGGAATGGCTATTATTGGCTGGCGCGAGTTTTCCTTTCGGCAAGCCAGCCGGCTAGGGGTAATGTTGGTGAATCTTGTTGTGTGCATCAAAACCCGGGCTGCCCATTATGAGCGACCACCGTCAGACAACGACTTTGCGCCGAGAATGCAAAAAAGAGATGCACACCGAAACAGAGACGCGCGCGCGCCCGGTGGCAATGCAAGCGAGAAACCCCGGGCTCCTTCGGGCCCGCCGACCATCGTAAAGCATTGTGCGCGCGCTACGTGGGGAGATGCGTTTGCTTTTGTGTTTTATTTGCGGAAATAAAACAACGCTTTGTGTTGCCTTTTTGTGTGTTGAAGGGGTTGGCACAACAGCAACTACAACAACTCCACGTGAAGATGTAAAAGTAAAGTGCAGTCGCAGTGCAGCTTCTTCACAACAACAGCCATCACCGCCCGCAGGCAGGAAGAGAGAGGCTCATAAAAAATGTAATTATGTTGGTTTGATGAGCAGAAGCAGCAGCAGCAATAGCAGCAGCAGCGGCAGCAGCAGTAGTTGTATAGAAGGTTAACGTTCCTGGTGGGCGTCGTTGCTGTCGGGTCTGCAATGGTCACCATGTGAAGTGGGGGTCCGGACGACCCGATGACGTGTTTCTGCTTGGGCATTTTGGAACTCCCGTGTGAAGACATCTTCTCTGGTGCATAACTCAACGCGACATTTCAAGCTGAAGAAGCGACTTGGTCAGACAATTCAAGGTTACATCGAGTTTTGTATTGCAGAGCTTTGTGAGCTTATGCTATCTCTTTACACGTTAAAGCTCTTCAAGCTAATGCTTGGGATCCAGAATAAGAGGCATATCTTTATAATGGTTTATGTGTAGTTATGTTTATCTTATCGTAATCCTAATGCCATATGAATATCCAAGTCTGATCTTATCTTATCTTTATGCTAGCTTTATCTTATGGCCATCTTAATGGCAGAGACATACACACTTCAATTTCTAATGTGCCCGTACGATTTATTGTACTTATTCCTGCACATACGCCTTTCTCTTTCAAGTAATGAAATAAGAATATCGATCCAAAAGAGGATTTATAGTATGAAAGTCCTTGTCCAGAATTCCTTGTACACCGTATCAGTAGCATATTATCTAGACATGTCTTGAAATCCTTATTATCTCGCTGCAGAGCCTAATACGGATACGGAAAATATCGAACGTCTTCAACATCATCGTCTTCGTCGTCGTCCGCCCATCTGTACGTAATGATAAGCTTTCTGGAGGGATCAATTTTTCGCTCAATAAAATGGGATGGGATGCCGGTGAGGAGGGGGCGATTGATTGAAGTATTCAAAAAGCTCTCCAACAAGACGTTGTGGTGTAGACATTGGAGCGCCAGACTCTAATAGCGCAAGAGTTGCAACGCAGATCCCTGAGATTGGAGGACATGGGTTGAAGAAGTTGGTAAATGAACCCATCAAAATATTAAGTTTCCACGTCACGAACTTTCAGCGAGGTAATGTTCTAAAAGACATATCCTACCCACCCACCTCCCATCCTAGGAGTCCTTGTGGTTTCGAGTTTTGCTTTCCTCATTTCCGGTAGGCGACACGGTAGCTTAATGTTACCCGTTCTTTAAGAGGGGGGAGTTCCCCGGTACGTAAAAGATGTCATCAAATGCATCAAATGCGGTGGAGAGTTCGTTGAGTGACACGTAGAATGCGTGACGACATTGGAGAACACTATCAAATGTTAGTATCTTATACTTCAATAAACTGCAAAATTGTGTAGTACATTCTTTTTTATCCTTTCGGAAGGTTGAATACGCTTTCCAAAGCACCGAGAGCCTCCTGTACTGCTCTCGATAAAATTGAATTACCGGCGAGTAGGCGAATGGCCTTTTCCACACATAAACACACACACAGACGGCAGGTTCAAGGGTTCATGCGTTTGCAATTTTTCCATTACAACCCACTCCCGTTCTTCTCCTGCTGCAATGCAGTTCGTTGTCGTCCCGCCGACAAGACATGCAACATATGCAGCAAGTGCACGTGAAATATGAGTGCTATCGTGATGAACGACATCTCAGGCTGAACGAGCGAGTTCGTGCTTGTCGCCGTAGAAGGTGACTCCACTCCGAGGGGAAGATGTGTCCAACGGCCTTATCGTTTCGCCCAGAAAAGTCACTGGAGCGAGCAACACTCACACACGACCACGAGCCAAGAAGGAGCTTAAGGAGGTCGTCGGTACTTCGTTAGCGATGCCTTAATGCATCCTTCTCGATCCCTTTCGGGCACACATCCCCTTGGTGTTGTGTGTGTAGGCATGTCTGTGTGTTGTAGATTCACTCGGCTCGATAAAGAGCACTGGTGTGCGTCATCTACTACTGCTACTACTACTACCACCACCACCGTGGAACGGGCACAAGTGTACTAAAAAATGAAGTGCTACACCCATCAGCACATATTCCGCGCTTCGGAGTTTCCATCGCGTCGTTCACCTCCAAACGTTTCCAACACACACATAGACTGTTATGCTAGGTGTGTGTTTTTGCGAGACAACGACCCACCGGCCGTCGACCGACACACATGATGATGGAAGTTTGGCGTCTTCCTGCCCCGCCGCGT
>NW_024428561.1:0-24136 GCF_017562075.2 Anopheles merus | reverse complement strand
GTTGTGAAGAAAAAACGTCTAACTTTAGACGGCCATAACTTTTGAACCAGAAGAGCTAGAGACTTAATTTTTTCACCCGTTGGAAAGGAAATTAAAAGTTGCACAATGCAAATTTTTTTTATATTAAGATCAGAGCATCGCAGGAGATACTAAATGGCCTCTGAAGTAAAGGGTTTAAGTATACCTTGTACAGAATTTGATGTTGTTGAAACCTGCTTTTTGGTAGTGCCAAGTAATGGTAAGCTTGCAAATTGTTGGAGCATGTCGTTTTGTTGTCCCAATTACTTGAGAGACACTAGAAGCAACCTAGCAATCCTTGAAAAGAGCTTCCTATGAACTGGGGATAACTATGAAACACCTTGGATGACCCGAAAAGTGTCCCCAGCATACTTGGTTTCACTATGAACACCTTGGGATGACCCGAAAAGTGTCCCCAGCATACTTGGATTCACTATGAAACACCTTGGGATGACCCGAAAAGTGTCCCCAGCATACTTGGTTTCACTATGAAACACCTTGGGATACTCGAAAAGTGTCCCCAGCATACTTGGTTTCAGTATGAAACATCTTGGGATGACTCGAAAAGTGTCCCCGACATACTTGGAAATTCATTGAAAGAAAGCAGTTGTGAAGAAAAACGTCTAACTTTAGACGGCCATACTTTTGAACCAGAAGAGCTAGAGACTTAATTTTTCAAACCGTTGGAAGGAAATTAAAAGTTGCACAATGCAAATTTTTTTATATTAAGATCAGAGCATCGCAGGAGATACTAAATGGCCTCTGAAAATAAGGGTTAAGTATACCTTGTACAGAATTTTGATGTTGTTGAAACATGCTTTTGGTAGTGCCAAGTAATGTAAGCTTGCAAATTGTTGGAGCATGTCGTTTTGTTGTCCCCATTACTTGAGAGACACTAGAAGCAACCTAGCAATCCTTGAAAGAGCTTCCTATGAACTGGGGATAACTATGAAACACCTTGGGATGACCCGAAAAGTGTCCCCAGCATACTTGGTTTCACTATGAAACACCTTGGGATGACTCGAAAAGTGTCCCCAGCATACTTGGTTTCAGTATGAAACATCTTGGGATGACTCGAAAAGTGTCCCCCGACATACTTGAAATTCATTGAAAGAAAGCAGTTGTGAAAAAAACGTCTAACTTTAGACGGCCATAACTTTTGAACCAGAAGAGCTAGAGACTTAATTTTTTCACCGTTGGAAAGGAAATTAAAAGTTGCACAATGCAAATTTTTTTTTATATTAAGATCAGAGCATCGCAGGAGATACTAAATGGCCTCTGAATAAAGGTTTTAAGTATACCTTGTACAGAATTTTGATGTTTTTGAAACATGCTTTTTGGTAGTGCCAAGTAATGGTAAGCTTGCAAATTGTTGGAGCATGTCGTTTTGTTGTCCCAATTACTTGAGAGACACTAGAAGCAACCTAGCAATCCTTGAAAAGAGCTTCCTATGAACTGGGTATAACTATGAAACACCTTGGGATGACCCGAAAAGTGTCCCCAGCATACTTGGTTTCACTATGAACACCTTGGGATGACTCGAAAAGTGTCCCCAGCATACTTGGTTTCAGTATGAAACATCTTGGGATGACTCGAAATGTCCCCGACATACTTGGAAATTCATTGAAAAAAAAGCAGTTTGTGAAGAAAAAACGTCTAACTTTAGACGGCCATAACTTTTGAACCAGAAGAGCTAGAGACTTAATTTTTCACCGTGGAAAGATTAAAGTTGCACAATGCAAATTTTTTTTATATTAAGATCAGAGCATCGCAGAGATACTAAATGGCCTCTGAAGTAAGGGTTTAAGTATACCTTGTACAGAATTTTGATGTTGTTGAAACATGCTTTTTGGTAGTGCCAAGTAATGGTAAGCTTGCAAATTGTTGGAGCATGTCGTTTTGTTTGTCCAATTACTTGAGAGACACTAGAAGCAACCTAGCAATCCTTGAAAAGAGCTTCCTATGAACTGGGGATAACTATGAAACACCTTGGGATGACCCGAAAAGTGTCCCCAGCATACTTGGTTTCACTATGAAACACCTTGGGATGACTCGAAAAGTGTCCCCAGCATACTTGTTTTCAGTATGAAACATCTTGGGATGACTCGAAAAGTGTCCCCGACATACTTGGAAATTCATTGAAAGAAAGCAGTTGTGAAGAAAAACGTCTAACTTTAGACGCCATAACTTTTGAACCAAAGAGCTAGACTTAATTTTTTCACTGTTGGAAAGGAAATTAAAAAGTTGCACAATGCAAATTTTTTTTATATTAAGATCAGAGCATCGCAGGAGATACTAAATGGCCTCTGAGTAAAGGGTTTAAGTTATACCTTGTACAGAATTTTGATGTTGTTGAAACATGCTTTTTGGTAGTGCCAAGTAATGGTAAGCTTGCAAATTGTTGGAGCATGTCGTTTTGTTGTCCCATTACTTGAGAGACACTAGAAGCAACCTAGCAATCCTTGAAAAGAGCTTCCTATGAACTGGGATAACTATGAAACACCTTGGTATGACCTGAAAATGTCCCCAGCATACTTGGTTCACTATACACACCTTGATGACCAAAAGTGTCCCCAGCATACTTAGATTCACTATGAAAACACCTTGGGATGACCCGAAAAGTGTCCCCAGCTACTTGGATTCACTATGAAACACCTTGGGATGACTCGAAAGTGTCCCCAGCATACTTGTTTCACTATGAACACCTTGGGATGACTCGAAAAGTGTCCCCAGCATACTTGGTTTCAGTATGAAACATCTTGGGATGACTCGAAAAGTGTCCCCGACATACTTGGAATTCATTGAAAGAAAGCAGTTGTGAAGAAAAAACGTCTAACTTTAGACGGCCATAACTTTTGAACCAGAAGAGCTAGAGACTTAATTTTTCACCGTTGGAAAGGAAATTAAAAGTTGCACAATGCAATTTTTTTATATTAAGATCAGAGCATCGCAGGAGATACTAAATGGCCTCTGAAGTAAAGGGTTTAAGTATACCTTGTACAGAATTTTGATGTTGTTGAAACATGCTTTTTGGTAGTGCCAAGTAATGGTAAGCTTGCAAATTGTTGGAGCATGTCGTTTTGTTGTCCCAATTACTTGAGAGACACTAGAAGCAACCTAGCATCCTTGAAAAGAGCTTCCTATGAACTGGGGATAACTATGAACACCTTGGGATGACCTGAAAAGTGTCCCCAGCATACTTGGTTTCACTATGAAACACCTTGGGATGACCCGAAAAGTGTCCCCAGCATACTTGGATTCACTATGAAACACCTTGGGATGACCCGAAAAGTGTCCCCAGCATACTTGGATTCACTATGAAACACCTTGGGATGACTCGAAAAGTGTCCCCAGCATACTTGGTTTCACTATGAAACACCTTGGGATGACTCGAAAAGTGTCCCCAGCATACTTGGTTTCAGTATGAAACATCTTGGGATGACTCGAAAAGTGTCCCCGACATACTTGGAAATTCATTGAAAGAAAGCAGTTGTGAAGAAAAAACGTCTAACTTTAGACGGCCATAACTTTTGAACCAGAGAGCTAGAGACTTAATTTTTTCACCGTTGGAAAGGAAATTAAAATTTGCACAATGCAAATTTTTTTTATATTAAGATCAGAGCATCGCAGAGATACTAAATGGCCTCTGAAGTAAGGTTTTAAGTATACCTTGTACAGAATTTTGATGTTGTTGAAACATGCTTTTGGTAGTGCCAAGTAATGGTAAGCTTGCAAATTGTTGGAGCATGTCGTTTTGTTGTCCCAATTACTTGAGAGACACTAGAAGCAACCTAGCAATCCTTGAAAAGCTTCCTATGAACTGGGGATAACTATGAAAACACTTGGATGACCCGAAAAGTTTCCCCAGCATACTTGGATTCACTATGAAACACCTGGGATACCTGAAAAGTGTCCCCAGCATACTTGGATTCACTATGAAACACCTTGGGATGACCCGAAAAGTGTCCCCAGCATACTTGGATTCACTATGAAACACCTTGGGATGACCCGAAAGTGTCCCCCAGCATACTTGGATTCACTATGAAACACCTTGGGATGACCCGAAAAGTGTCCCAGCATACATGGATTCACTATGAAACACCTTGGGATGACCCGAAAAGTGTCCCCAGCATACTTGGATTCACTATGAAACACCTTGGGATGACCCGAAAAGTGTCCCCAGCATACTTGGATTCACTATGAAACACCTTGGGATGACCCGAAAAGTGTCCCCAGCATACTTGGTTTCACTATGAAACACCTTGGGATGACTCGAAAAGTGTCCCCAGCATACTTGGTTTCAGTATGAAACACCTTGGGATGACTCGAAAAGTGTCCCCGACATACTTGGAAATTCATTGAAAGAAAGCAGTTGTGAAGAAAAAACGTCTAACTTTAGACGGCCATAACTTTTGAACCAGAAGAGCTAGAGACTTAATTTTTTCACCGTTGGAAAGGAAATTAAAAGTTGCACAATGCAAATTTTTTTAATATAAAGATCAGAGCATCGCAGGAGATACTAAATGGCCTCTGAAGTAAAGGGTTTAAGTATACCTTGTACAGAATTTTGATGTTGTTGAAACATGCTTTTTGGTAGTGCCAAGTAATGGTAAGCTTGCAAATTGTTGGAGCATGTCGTTTTGTTGTCCCAATTACTTGAGAGACACTAGAAGCAACCTAGCAATCCTTGAAAAGAGCTTCCTATGAACTGGGGATAACTATGAAACACCTTGGGTGACCCGAAAAGTGTCCCCAGCATACTTGGTTTCACTATGAAACACCTTGGGATGACTCGAAAAGTGTCCCCAGCATACTTGGTTTCAGTATGAAACATCTTGGGATGACTCGAAAAGTGTCCCCGACATACTTGGAAATTCATTGAAAGAAAGCAGTTGTGAAGAAAAAACGTCTAACTTTAGACGGCCATAACTTTTGAACCAGAAGAGCTAGAGACTTAATTTTTTCACCGTTGGAAAGGAAATTAAAAGTTGCACAATGCAAATTTTTTTTATATTAAGATCAGAGCATCGCAGGAGATACTAAATGGCCTCTGAAGTAAAGGGTTTAAGTATACCTTGTACAGAATTTTGATGTTGTTGAAACATGCTTTTTGGTAGTGCCAAGTAATGGTAAGCTTGCAAATTGTTGGAGCATGTCGTTTTGTTGTCCCAATTACTTGAGAGACACTAGAAGCAACCTAGCAATCCTTGAAAAGAGCTTCCTATGAACTGGGGATAACTATGAAACACCTTGGTATGACCTGAAAGTGTCCCCAGCATACTTGGTTTCACTATGAAACACCTTGGGATGACCCGAAAAGTGTCCCCAGCATACTTGGATTCACTATGAAACACCTTGGGATGACCCGAAAAGTGTCCCCAGCATACTTGGATTCACTATGAAACACCTTGGGATGACTCGAAAAGTGTCCCCAGCATACTTGGTTTCACTATGAAACACCTTGGGATGACTCGAAAAGTGTCCCCAGCATACTTGGTTTCAGTATGAAACATCTTGGGATGACTCGAAAAGTGTCCCCGACATACTTGGAAATTCATTGAAAGAAAGCAGTTGTGAAGAAAAAACGTCTAACTTTAGACGGCCATAACTTTTGAACCAGAAGAGCTAGAGACTTAATTTTTTCACCGTTGGAAAGGAAATTAAAAGTTGCACAATGCAAATTTTTTTTATATAAAGATCAGAGCATCGCAGGAGATACTAAATGGCCTCTGAAGTAAAGGGTTTAAGTATACCTTGTACAGAATTTTGATGTTGTTGGAACATGCTTTTTGGTAGTGCCAAGTAATGGTAAGCTTGCAAATTGTTGGAGCATGTCGTTTTGTTGTCCCAATTACTTGAGAGACACTAGAAGCAACCTAGCAATCCTTGAAAAGAGCTTCCTATGAACTGGGGATAACTATGAAACACCTTGGGATGACCCGAAAAGTGTCCCCAGCATACTTGGTTTCACTATGAAACACCTTGGGATGACTCGAAAAGTGTCCCCAGCATACTTGGTTTCAGTATGAAACATCTTGGGATGACTCGAAAAGTGTCCCCGACATACTTGGAAATTCATTGAAAGAAAGCAGTTGTGAAGAAAAAACGTCTAACTTTAGACGGCCATAACTTTTGAACCAGAAGAGCTAGAGACTTAATTTTTTCACCGTTGGAAAGGAAATTAAAAGTTGCACAATGCAAATTTTTTTTATATTAAGATCAGAGCATCGCAGGAGATACTAAATGGCCTCTGAAGTAAAGGGTTTAAGTATACCTTGTACAGAATTTTGATGTTGTTGAACATGCTTTTTGGTAGTGCCAAGTAATGGTAAGCTTGCAAATTGTTGGAGCATGTCGTTTTGTTGTCCCAATTACTTGAGAGACACTAGAAGCAACCTAGCAATCCTTGAAAAGAGCTTCCTATGAACTGGGGATAACTATGAAACACCTTGGGATGACCCGAAAAGTGTCCCCAGCATACTTGGTTTCACTATGAAACACCTTGGGATGACTCGAAAAGTGTCCCCAGCATACTTGGTTTCAGTATGAAACATCTTGGGATGACTCGAAAAGTGTCCCCGACATACTTGGAAATTCATTGAAAGAAAGCAGTTGTGAAGAAAAAACGTCTAACTTTAGACGGCCATAACTTTTGAACCAGAAGAGCTAGAGACTTAATTTTTCACCGTTGGAAAGGAAATTAAAAGTTGCACAATGCAAATTTTTTTTATATTAAGATCAGAGCATCGCAGGAGATACTAAATGGCCTCTGAAGTAAAGGGTTTAAGTATACCTTGTACAGAATTTTGATGTTGTTGAAACATGCTTTTTGGTAGTGCCAAGTAATGGTAAGCTTGCAAATTGTTGGAGCATGTCGTTTTGTTGTCCCAATTACTTGAGAGACACTAGAAGCAACCTAGCAATCCTTGAAAAGAGCTTCCTATGAACTGGGGATAACTATGAAACACCTTGGGATGACCTGAAAAGTGTCCCCAGCATACTTGGTTTCACTATGAAACACCTTGGGATGACCCGAAAAGTGTCCCCAGCATACTTGGATTCACTATGAAACACCTTGGGATGACCCGAAAAGTGTCCCCAGCATACTTGGATTCACTATGAAACACCTTGGGATGACTCGAAAAGTGTCCCCAGCATACTTGGTTTCACTATGAAACACCTTGGGATGACTCGAAAAGTGTCCCCAGCATACTTGGTTTCAGTATGAAACATCTTGGGATGACTCGAAAAGTGTCCCCGACATACTTGGAAATTCATTGAAAGAAAGCAGTTGTGAAGAAAAAACGTCTAACTTTAGACGGCCATAACTTTTGAACCAGAAGAGCTAGAGACTTAATTTTTTCACCGTTGGAAAGGAAATTAAAAGTTGCACAATGCAAATTTTTTTTATATTAAGATCAGAGCATCGCAGGAGATACTAAATGGCCTCTGAAGTAAAGGTTTAAGTATACCTTGTACAGAATTTTGATGTTGTTGAAACATGCTTTTTGGTAGTGCCAAGTAATGGTAAGCTTGCAAATTGTTGGAGCATGTCGTTTTGTTGTCCCAATTACTTGAGAGACACTAGAAGCAACCTAGCAATCCTTGAAAAGAGCTTCCTATGAACTGGGGATAACTATGAAACACCTTGGGGTGACCCGAAAAGTGTCCCCAGCATACTTGGTTTCACTATGAAACACCTTGGGATGACTCGAAAAGTGTCCCCAGCATACTTGGATTCACTATGAAACACCTTGGGATGACTCGAAAAGTGTCCCCGACATACTTGGAAATTCATTGAAAGAAAGCAGTTGTGAAGAAAAAACGTCTAACTTTAGACGGCCATAACTTTTGAACCAGAAGAGCTAGAGACTTAATTTTTTCACCGTTGGAAAGGAAATTAAAAGTTGCACAATGCAAATTTTTTTTATATTAAGATCAGAGCATCGCAGGAGATACTAAATGGCCTCTGAAGTAAAGGGTTTAAGTATACCTTGTACAGAATTTTGATGTTGTTGAAACATGCTTTTTGGTAGTGCCAAGTAATGGTAAGCTTGCAAATTGTTGGAGCATGTCGTTTTGTTGTCCCAATTACTTGAGAGACACTAGAAGCAACCTAGCAATCCTTGAAAAGAGCTTCCTATGAACTGGGGATAACTATGAAACACCTTGGGATGACCCGAAAAGTGTCCCCAGCATACTTGGATTCACTATGAAACACCTTGGGATGACCCGAAAAGTGTCCCCAGCATACTTGGATTCACTATGAAACACCTTGGGATGACTCGAAAAGTGTCCCCAGCATACTTGGTTTCACTATGAAACACCTTGGGATGACTCGAAAAGTGTCCCCAGCATACTTGGTTTCAGTATGAAACATCTTGGGATGACTCGAAAAGTGTCCCCGACATACTTGGAAATTCATTGAAAGAAAGCAGTTGTGAAGAAAAACGTCTAACTTTAGACGGCCATAACTTTTGAACCAGAAGAGCTAGAGACTTAATTTTTTCACCGTTGGAAAGGAAATTAAAAGTTGCACAATGCAAATTTTTTTTATATTAAGATCAGAGCATCGCAGGAGATACTAAATGGCCTCTGAAGTAAAGGGTTTAAGTATACCTTGTACAGAATTTTGATGTTGTTGAAACATGCTTTTTGGTAGTGCCAAGTAATGGTAAGCTTGCAAATTGTTGGAGCATGTCGTTTTGTTGTCCCAATTACTTGAGAGACACTAGAAGCAACCTAGCAATCCTTGAAAAGAGCTTCCTATGAACTGGGGATAACTATGAAACACCTTGGGATGACCCGAAAAGTGTCCCCAGCATACTTGGATTCACTATGAAACACCTTGGGATGACCCGAAAAGTGTCCCCAGCATACTTGGATTCACTATGAAACACCTTGGGATGACTCGAAAAGTGTCCCCAGCATACTTGGTTTCACTATGAAACACCTTGGGATGACTCGAAAAGTGTCCCCAGCATACTTGGTTTCAGTATGAAACATCTTGGGATGACTCGAAAAGTGTCCCCGACATACTTGGAAATTCATTGAAAGAAAGCAGTTGTGAAGAAAAAACGTCTAACTTTAGACGGCCATAACTTTTGAACCAGAAGAGCTAGAGACTTAATTTTTTCACCGTTGGAAAGGAAATTAAAAGTTGCACAATGCAAATTTTTTTATATTAAGATCAGAGCATCGCAGGAGAAACTAAATGGCCTCTGAATAGGGTTTAAGTATACCTTGTACAGAATTTTGATGTTGTTGAAACATGCTTTTTGGTAGTGCCAAGTAATGGTAAGCTTGCAAATTGTTGGAGCATGTCGTTTTGTTGTCCCAATTACTTGAGAGACACTAGAAGCAACCTAGCAATCCTTGAAAAGAGCTTCCTATGAACTGGGGATAACTATGAAACACCTTGGGGTGACCCGAAAAGTGTCCCCAGCATACTTGGTTTCACTATGAAACACCTTGGGATGACTCGAAAAGTGTCCCCAGCATACTTGGTTTCAGTATGAAACATCTTGGGATGACTCGAAAAGTGTCCCCGACATACTTGGAAATTCATTGAAAGAAAGCAGTTGTGAAGAAAAAACGTCTAACTTTAGACGGCCATAACTTTTGAACCAGAAGAGCTAGAGACTTAATTTTTTCACCGTTGGAAAGGAAATTAAAAGTTGCACAATGCAATTTTTTTTATATTAAGATCAGAGCATCGCAGGAGATACTAAATGGCCTCTGAAGTAAAGGGTTTAAGTATACCTTGTACAGAATTTTGATGTTGTTGAACATGCTTTTTGGTAGTGCCAAGTAATGGTAAGCTTGCAAATTGTTGGAGCATGTCGTTTTGTTGTCCCAATTACTTGAGAGACACTAGAAGCAACCTAGCAATCCTTGAAAAGAGCTTCCTATGAACTGGGGATAACTATGAAACACCTTGGGATGACCCGAAAAGTGTCCCCAGCATACTTGGTTTCACTATGAAACACCTTGGGATGACTCGAAAAGTGTCCCCAGCATACTTGGTTTCAGTATGAAACATCTTGGGATGACTCGAAAAGTGTCCCCGACATACTTGGAAATTCATTGAAAGAAAGCAGTTGTGAAGAAAAAACGTCTAACTTTAGACGGCCATAACTTTTGAACCAGAAGAGCTAGAGACTTAATTTTTTCACCGTTGGAAAGGAAATTAAAAGTTGCACAATGCAAATTTTTTTATATTACGATCAGAGCATCGCAGGAGATACTAAATGGCCTCTGAAGTAAAGGGTTTAAGTATACCTTGTACAGAATTTTGATGTTGTTGAAACATGCTTTTTGGTAGTGCCAAGTAATGGTAAGCTTGCAAATTGTTGGAGCATGTCGTTTTGTTGTCCCAATTACTTGAGAGACACTAGAAGCAACCTAGCAATCCTTGAAAAGAGCTTCCTATGAACTGGGGATAACTATGAAACACCTTGGTATGACCTGAAAAGTGTCCCCAGCATACTTGGTTTCACTATGAAACACCTTGGGATGACCCGAAAAGTGTCCCCAGCATACTTGGATTCACTATGAAACACCTTGGGATGACCCGAAAAGTGTCCCCAGCATACTTGGATTCACTATGAAACACCTTGGGATGACTCGAAAAGTGTCCCCAGCATACTTGGTTTCACTATGAAACACCTTGGGATGACTCGAAAAGTGTCCCCAGCATACTTGGTTTCAGTATGAAACATCTTGGGATGACTCGAAAAGTGTCCCCGACATACTTGGAAATTCATTGAAAGAAAGCAGTTGTGAAGAAAAAACGTCTAACTTTAGACGGCCATAACTTTTGAACCAGAAGAGCTAGAGACTTAATTTTTTCACCGTTGGAAAGGAAATTAAAAGTTGCACAATGCAAATTTTTTTTATATAAGATCAGAGCATCGCAGGAGATACTAAATGGCCTCTGAAGTAAAGGGTTTAAGTATACCTTGTACAGAATTTTGATGTTGTTGGAACATGCTTTTTGGTAGTGCCAAGTAATGGTAAGCTTGCAAATTGTTGGAGCATGTCGTTTTGTTGTCCCAATTACTTGAGAGACACTAGAAGCAACCTAGCAATCCTTGAAAAGAGCTTCCTATGAACTGGGGATAACTATGAAACACCTTGGGATGACCCGAAAAGTGTCCCCAGCATACTTGGTTTCACTATGAAACACCTTGGGATGACTCGAAAAGTGTCCCCAGCATACTTGGTTTCAGTATGAAACATCTTGGGATGACTCGAAAAGTGTCCCCGACATACTTGGAAATTCATTGAAAGAAAGCAGTTGTGAAGAAAAAACGTCTAACTTTAGACGGCCATAACTTTTGAACCAGAAGAGCTAGAGACTTAATTTTTCACCGTTGGAAAGGAAATTAAAAGTTGCACAATGCAAATTTTTTTTATATTACGATCAGAGCATCGCAGGAGATACTAAATGGCCTCTGAAGTAAAGGGTTTAAGTATACCTTGTACAGAATTTTGATGTTGTTGAAACATGCTTTTTGGTAGTGCCAAGTAATGGTAAGCTTGCAAATTGTTGGAGCATGTCGTTTTGTTGTCCCAATTACTTGAGAGACACTAGAAGCAACCTAGCAATCCTTGAAAAGAGCTTCCTATGAACTGGGGATAACTATGAAACACCTTGGGATGACCTGAAAAGTGTCCCCAGCATACTTGGTTTCACTATGAAACACCTTGGGATGACCCGAAAAGTGTCCCCAGCATACTTGGATTCACTATGAAACACCTTGGGATGACCCGAAAAGTGTCCCCAGCATACTTGGATTCACTATGAAACACCTTGGGATGACTCGAAAAGTGTCCCCAGCATACTTGGTTTCACTATGAAACACCTTGGGATGACTCGAAAGTGTCCCCAGCATACTTGGTTTCAGTATGAAACATCTTGGGATGACTCGAAAAGTGTCCCCGACATACTTGGAAATTCATTGAAAGAAAGCAGTTGTGAAGAAAAAACGTCTAACTTTAGACGGCCATAACTTTTGAACCAGAAGAGCTAGAGACTTAATTTTTTCACCGTTGGAAAGGAAATTAAAAGTTGCACAATGCAAATTTTTTTTATATAAAGATCAGAGCATCGCAGGAGATACTAAATGGCCTCTGAAGTAAAGGGTTTAAGTATACCTTGTACAGAATTTTGATGTTGTTGGAACATGCTTTTTGGTAGTGCCAAGTAATGGTAAGCTTGCAAATTGTTGGAGCATGTCGTTTTGTTGTCCCAATTACTTGAGAGACACTAGAAGCAACCTAGCAATCCTTGAAAAGAGCTTCCTATGAACTGGGGATAACTATGAAACACCTTGGGATGACCCGAAAAGTGTCCCCAGCATACTTGGTTTCACTATGAAACACCTTGGGATGACTCGAAAAGTGTCCCCAGCATACTTGGTTTCAGTATGAAACATCTTGGGATGACTCGAAAAGTGTCCCCGACATACTTGGAAATTCATTGAAAGAAAGCAGTTGTGAAGAAAAAACGTCTAACTTTAGACGGCCATAACTTTTGAACCAGAAGAGCTAGAGACTTAATTTTTCACCGTTGGAAAGGAAATTAAAAGTTGCACAATGCAAATTTTTTTTATATTAAGATCAGAGCATCGCAGGAGATACTAAATGGCCTCTGAAGTAAGGGTTTAAGTATACCTTGTACAGAATTTTGATGTTGTTGAAACATGCTTTTTGGTAGTGCCAAGTAATGGTAAGCTTGCAAATTGTTGGAGCATGTCGTTTTGTTGTCCCAATTACTTGAGAGACACTAGAAGCAACCTAGCAATCCTTGAAAAGAGCTTCCTATGAACTGGGGATAACTATGAAACACCTTGGGATGACCCGAAAAGTGTCCCCAGCATACTTGGATTCACTATGAAACACCTTGGGATGACCCGAAAAGTGTCCCCAGCATACTTGGATTCACTATGAAACACCTTGGGATGACTCGAAAAGTGTCCCCAGCATACTTGGTTTCACTATGAAACACCTTGGGATGACTCGAAAAGTGTCCCCAGCATACTTGGTTTCAGTATGAAACATCTTGGGATGACTCGAAAAGTGTCCCCGACATACTTGGAAATTCATTGAAAGAAAGCAGTTGTGAAGAAAAAACGTCTAACTTTAGACGGCCATAACTTTTGAACCAGAAGAGCTAGAGACTTAATTTTTTCACCGTTGGAAAGGAAATTAAAAGTTGCACAATGCAAATTTTTTTTATATTAAGATCAGAGCATCGCAGGAGAAACTAAATGGCCTCTGAAAATAAGGGTTTAAGTATACCTTGTACAGAATTTTGATGTTGTTGAAACATGCTTTTTGGTAGTGCCAAGTAATGGTAAGCTTGCAAATTGTTGGAGCATGTCGTTTTGTTGTCCCAATTACTTGAGAGACACTAGAAGCAACCTAGCAATCCTTGAAAAGAGCTTCCTATGAACTGGGGATAACTATGAAACACCTTGGGGTGACCCGAAAAGTGTCCCCAGCATACTTGGTTTCACTATGAAACACCTTGGGATGACTCGAAAAGTGTCCCCAGCATACTTGGTTTCAGTATGAAACATCTTGGGATGACTCGAAAAGTGTCCCCGACATACTTGGAAATTCATTGAAAGAAAGCAGTTGTGAAGAAAAAACGTCTAACTTTAGACGGCCATAACTTTTGAACCAGAAGAGCTAGAGACTTAATTTTTTCACCGTTGGAAAGGAAATTAAAAGTTGCACAATGCAAATTTTTTTTATATTAAGATCAGAGCATCGCAGGAGATACTAAATGGCCTCTGAAGTAAAGGGTTTAAGTATACCTTGTACAGAATTTTGATGTTGTTGGAACATGCTTTTTGGTAGTGCCAAGTAATGGTAAGCTTGCAAATTGTTGGAGCATGTCGTTTTGTTGTCCCAATTACTTGAGAGACACTAGAAGCAACCTAGCAATCCTTGAAAAGAGCTTCCTATGAACTGGGGATAACTATGAAACACCTTGGGATGACCCGAAAAGTGTCCCCAGCATACTTGGTTTCACTATGAAACACCTTGGGATGACTCGAAAAGTGTCCCCAGCATACTTGGTTTCAGTATGAAACATCTTGGGATGACTCGAAAAGTGTCCCCGACATACTTGGAAATTCATTGAAAGAAAGCAGTTGTGAAGAAAAAACGTCTAACTTTAGACGGCCATAACTTTTGAACCAGAAGAGCTAGAGACTTAATTTTTTCACCGTTGGAAAGGAAATTAAAAGTTGCACAATGCAAATTTTTTTTATATTAAGATCAGAGCATCGCAGGAGATACTAAATGGCCTCTGAAGTAAAGGGTTTAAGTATACCTTGTACAGAATTTTGATGTTGTTGAAACATGCTTTTTGGTAGTGCCAAGTAATGGTAAGCTTGCAAATTGTTGGAGCATGTCGTTTTGTTGTCCCAATTACTTGAGAGACACTAGAAGCAACCTAGCAATCCTTGAAAAGAGCTTCCTATGAACTGGGGATAACTATGAAACACCTTGGTATGACCTGAAAAGTGTCCCCAGCATACTTGGTTTCACTATGAAACACCTTGGGATGACCCGAAAAGTGTCCCCAGCATACTTGGATTCACTATGAAACACCTTGGGATGACCCGAAAAGTGTCCCCAGCATACTTGGATTCACTATGAAACACCTTGGGATGACTCGAAAAGTGTCCCCAGCATACTTGGTTTCACTATGAAACACCTTGGGATGACTCGAAAAGTGTCCCCAGCATACTTGGTTTCAGTATGAAACATCTTGGGATGACTCGAAAAGTGTCCCCGACATACTTGGAAATTCATTGAAAGAAAGCAGTTGTGAAGAAAAAACGTCTAACTTTAGACGGCCATAACTTTTGAACCAGAAGAGCTAGAGACTTAATTTTTTCACCGTTGGAAAGGAAATTAAAAGTTGCACAATGCAAATTTTTTTTATATAAAGATCAGAGCATCGCAGGAGATACTAAATGGCCTCTGAAGTAAAGGGTTTAAGTATACCTTGTACAGAATTTTGATGTTGTTGGAACATGCTTTTTGGTAGTGCCAAGTAATGGTAAGCTTGCAAATTGTTGGAGCATGTCGTTTTGTTGTCCCAATTACTTGAGAGACACTAGAAGCAACCTAGCAATCCTTGAAAAGAGCTTCCTATGAACTGGGGATAACTATGAAACACCTTGGGATGACCCGAAAAGTGTCCCCAGCATACTTGGTTTCACTATGAAACACCTTGGGATGACTCGAAAAGTGTCCCCAGCATACTTGGTTTCAGTATGAAACATCTTGGGATGACTCGAAAAGTGTCCCCGACATACTTGGAAATTCATTGAAAGAAAGCAGTTGTGAAGAAAAAACGTCTAACTTTAGACGGCCATAACTTTTGAACCAGAAGAGCTAGAGACTTAATTTTTCACCGTTGGAAAGGAAATTAAAAGTTGCACAATGCAATTTTTTTTATATTACGATCAGAGCATCGCAGGAGATACTAAATGGCCTCTGAAGTAAAGGGTTTAAGTATACCTTGTACAGAATTTTGATGTTGTTGAAACATGCTTTTTGGTAGTGCCAAGTAATGGTAAGCTTGCAAATTGTTGGAGCATGTCGTTTTGTTGTCCCAATTACTTGAGAGACACTAGAAGCAACCTAGCAATCCTTGAAAAGAGCTTCCTATGAACTGGGGATAACTATGAAACACCTTGGGATGACCTGAAAAGTGTCCCCAGCATACTTGGTTTCACTATGAAACACCTTGGGATGACCCGAAAAGTGTCCCCAGCATACTTGGATTCACTATGAAACACCTTGGATGACCCGAAAGTGTCCCCAGCATACTTGGATTCACTATGAAACACCTTGGGATGACTCGAAAAGTGTCCCCAGCATACTTGGTTTCACTATGAAACACCTTGGGATGACTCGAAAGTGTCCCCAGCATACTTGGTTTCAGTATGAAACATCTTGGGATGACTCGAAAAGTGTCCCCGACATACTTGGAAATTCATTGAAAGAAAGCAGTTGTGAAGAAAAAACGTCTAACTTTAGACGGCCATAACTTTTGAACCAGAAGAGCTAGACTTAATTTTTTCACCGTTGGAAAGGAAATTAAAAGTTGCACAATGCAAATTTTTTTTTATATAAAGATCAGAGCATCGCAGGAGATACTAAATGGCCTCTGAAGTAAAGGGTTTAAGTATACCTTGTACAGAATTTTGATGTTGTTGGAACATGCTTTTGGTAGTGCCAAGTAATGGTAAGCTTGCAAATTGTTGAGCATGTCGTTTTTGTTGTCCCAATTACTTGAGAGACACTAGAAGCAACCTAGCAATCCTTGAAAAGAGCTTCCTATGAACTGGGGATAACTATGAAACACCTTGGGATGACCCGAAAAGTGTCCCCAGCATACTTGGTTTCACTATGAAACACCTTGGGATGACTCGAAAAGTGTCCCCAGCATACTTGGTTTCAGTATGAAACATCTTGGGATGACTCGAAAAGTGTCCCCGACATACTTGGAAATTCATTGAAAGAAAGCAGTTGTGAAGAAAACGTCTAACTTTAGACGGCCATAACTTTTGAACCAGAAGAGCTAGAGACTTAATTTTTCACCGTTGAAAGGAAATTAAAAGTTGCACAATGCAAATTTTTTTTATATAAGATCAGAGCATCGCAGGAGATACTAAATGGCCTCTGAAGTAAAGGGTTTAAGTATACCTTGTACAGAATTTTGATGTTGTTGAAACATGCTTTTTGGTAGTGCCAAGTAATGGTAAGCTTGCAAATTGTTGGAGCATGTCGTTTTGTTGTCCCAATTACTTGAGAGACACTAGAAGCAACCTAGCAATCCTTGAAAAGAGCTTCCTATGAACTGGGGATAACTATGAAACACCTTGGGATGACCTGAAAAGTGTCCCCAGCATACTTGGTTTCACTATGAAACACCTTGGATGACCCGAAAAGTGTCCCCAGCATACTTGGATTCACTATGAAACACCTTGGGATGACCCGAAAAGTGTCCCCAGCATACTTGGATTCACTATGAACACCTTGGGATGACTCGAAAAGTGTCCCCAGCATACTTGGTTTCACTATGAAACACCTTGGGATGACTCGAATAGTGTCCCCAGCATACTTGGTTTCAGTATGAAACATCTTGGGATGACTCGAAAAGTGTCCCCGACATACTTGGAAATTCATTGAAAGAAAGCAGTTGTGAAGAAAAAACGTCTAACTTTAGACGGCCATAACTTTTGAACCAGAAGAGCTAGAGACTTAATTTTTTCACCGTTGGAAAGGAAATTAAAAGTTGCACAATGCAAATTTTTTTTATATTAAGATCAGAGCATCGCAGGAGATACTAAATGGCCTCTGAAAATAAGGGTTTAAGTATACCTTGTACAGAATTTTGATGTTGTTGAAACATGCTTTTTGGTAGTGCCAAGTAATGGTAAGCTTGCAAATTGTTGGAGCATGTCGTTTTGTTGTCCCAATTACTGAGAGACACTAGAAGCAACCTAGCAATCCTTGAAAAGAGCTTCCTATGAACTGGGGATAACTATGAAACACCTTGGGGTGACCCGAAAAGTGTCCCCAGCATACTTGGTTTCACTATGAAACACCTTGGGATGACTCGAAAAGTGTCCCCAGCATACTTGGTTTCAGTATGAAACATCTTGGGATGACTCGAAAAGTGTCCCCGACATACTTGGAAATTCATTGAAAGAAAGCAGTTGTGAAGAAAAAACGTCTAACTTTAGACGGCCATAACTTTTGAACCAGAAGAGCTAGAGACTTAATTTTTCACCGTTGGAAAGGAAATTAAAAGTTGCACATGCAAATTTTTTTATATTAGATCAGAGCATCGCAGGAGATACTAAATGGCCTCTGAAGTAAAGGGTTTAAGTATACCTTGTACAGAATTTTGATGTTGTTGAAACATGCTTTTTGGTAGTGCCAAGTAATGGTAAGCTTGCAAATTGTTGGAGCATGTCGTTTTGTTGTCCCAATTACTTGAGAGACACTAGAAGCAACCTAGCAATCCTTGAAAAGAGCTTCCTATGAACTGGGGATAACTATGAAACCTTGGGTGACCCGAAAAGTGTCCCCAGCATACTTGATTCACTATGAAACACCTTGGGATGACCCGAAAAGTGTCCCCAGCATACTTGGATTCACTATGAAACACCTTGGGATGACTCGAAAGTGTCCCAGCATACTTGGTTTCACTATGAAACACCTTGGGATGACTCGAAAAGTGTCCCCAGCATACTTGGATTCACTATGAACACCTTGGGATGACTCGAAAAGTGTCCCCGACATACTTGGAAATTCATTGAAAGAAAGCAGTTGTGAAGAAAAAACGTCTAACTTTAGACGGCCATAACTTTTGAACCAGAAGAGCTAGAGACTTAATTTTTTCACCGTTGGAAAGGAAATTAAAAGTTGCACAATGCAATTTTTTTTATATTAAGATCAGAGCATCGCAGGAGATACTAAATGGCCTCTGAAGTAAAGGGTTTAAGTATACCTTGTACAGAATTTTGATGTTGTTGAAACATGCTTTTTGGTAGTGCCAAGTAATGGTAAGCTTGCAATTGTTGGAGCATGTCGTTTTGTTGTCCCAATTACTTGAGAGACACTAGAAGCAACCTAGCAATCCTTGAAAAGAGCTTCCTATGAACTGGGGATAACTATGAAACACCTTGGGATGACCTGAAAAGTGTCCCCAGCATACTTGGTTTCACTATGAAACACCTTGGATGACCGAAAAGTGTCCCCAGCATACTTGGATTCACTATGAAACCCTTGGGATGACCCGAAAGTGTCCCCAGCATACTTGGATTCACTATGAAACACCTTGGGATGACTCGAAAAGTGTCCCCAGCATACTTGGTTTCACTATGAAACACCTTGGGATGACTCGAAAAGTGTCCCCAGCATACTTGGTTTCAGTATGAAACATCTTGGGATGACTCGAAAGTGTCCCCGACATACTTGGAAATTCATTGAAAGAAAGCAGTTGTGAAGAAAAAACGTCTAACTTTAGACGGCCATAACTTTTGAACCAGAAGAGCTAGAGACTTAATTTTTTCACCGTTGGAAAGGAAATTAAAAGTTGCACAATGCAAATTTTTTTATATTAAGATCAGAGCATCGCAGGAGATACTAAATGGCCTCTGAAGTAAAGGGTTTTAAGTATACCTTGTACAGAATTTTGATGTTGTTGAAACATGCTTTTTGGTAGTGCCAAGTAATGGTAAGCTTGCAAATTGTTGGAGCATGTCGTTTTGTTGTCCAATTACTTGAGAGACACTAGAAGCAACCTAGCAATCCTTGAAAAGAGCTTCCTATGAACTGGGGATAACTATGAAACACCTTGATGACCCGAAAAGTGTCCCCAGCATACTTGATTCACTATGAAACACCTTGGGATGACCCGAAAAGTGTCCCCAGCATACTTGGATTCACTATGAAACACCTTGGGATGACTCGAAAGTGTCCCAGCATACTTGGTTTCACTATGAAACACCTTGGGATGACTCGAAAAGTGTCCCCAGCATACTTGGTTTCAGTATGAAACATCTTGGGATGACTCGAAAAGTGTCCCCGACATACTTGGAAATTCATTGAAAGAAAGCAGTTGTGAAGAAAAAACGTCTAACTTTAGACGGCCATAACTTTTGAACCAGAAGAGCTAGAGACTTAATTTTTTCACCGTTGGAAAGGAAATTAAAAGTTGCACAATGCAAATTTTTTTATATTAAGATCAGAGCATCGCAGGAGATACTAAATGGCCTCTGAAGTAAAGGGTTTAAGTATACCTTGTACAGAATTTTGATGTTGTTGAAACATGCTTTTTGGTAGTGCCAAGTAATGGTAAGCTTGCAAATTGTTGGAGCATGTCGTTTTGTTGTCCCAATTACTTGAGAGACACTAGAAGCAACCTAGCAATCCTTGAAAGAGCTTCCTATGAACTGGGGATAACTATGAAACACCTTGGGATGACCCGAAAAGTGTCCCCAGCATACTTGGATTCACTATGAAACACCTTGGGATGACCCGAAAAGTGTCCCCAGCATACTTGGATTCACTATGAAACACCTTGGGATGACTCGAAAAGTGTCCCCAGCATACTTGGTTTCACTATGAAACACCTTGGGATGACTCGAAAAGTGTCCCCAGCATACTTGGTTTCAGTATGAAACATCTTGGGATGACTCGAAAAGTGTCCCCGACATACTTGGAAATTCATTGAAAGAAAGCAGTTGTGAAGAAAAAACGTCTAACTTTAGACGGCCATAACTTTTGAACCAGAAGAGCTAGAGACTTAATTTTTTCACCGTTGGAAAGGAAATAAAAGTTGCACAATGCAAATTTTTTTTATATTAAGATCAGAGCATCGCAGGAGATACTAAATGGCCTCTGAAAATAAGGGTTTAAGTATACCTTGTACAGAATTTTGATGTTGTTGAAACATGCTTTTGGTAGTGCCAAGTAATGGTAAGCTTGCAAATTGTTGGAGCATGTCGTTTTGTTGTCCCATTACTTGAGAGACACTAGAAGCAACCTAGCAATCCTTGAAAAGAGCTTCCTATGAACTGGGGATAACTATGAAACACCTTGGGGTGACCCGAAAAGTGTCCCCAGCATACTTGGTTTCACTATGAAACACCTTGGGATGACTCGAAAAGTGTCCCCAGCATACTTGGTTTCAGTATGAAACATCTTGGGATGACTCGAAAAGTGTCCCCGACATACTTGGAAATTCATTGAAAGAAAGCAGTTGTGAAGAAAAACGTCTAACTTTAGACGGCCATAACTTTTGAACCAGAAGAGATAGAGACTTAATTTTTTCACCGTTGGAAAGGAAATTAAAAGTTGCACAATGCAAATTTTTTTTATATTAAGATCAGAGCATCGCAGAGATACTAATGGCCTCTGAAGTAAAGGGTTTAAGTATACCTTGTACAGAATTTTGATGTTGTTGGAACATGCTTTTTGGTAGTGCCAAGTAATGGTAAGCTTGCAAATTGTTGGAGCATGTCGTTTTGTTGTCCCAATTACTTGAGAGACACTAGAAGCAACCTAGCAATCCTTGAAAAGAGCTTCCTATGAACTGGGGATAACTATGAAACACCTTGGGATGACCCGAAAAGTGTCCCCAGCATACTTGGTTTCACTATGAAACACCTTGGGATGACTCGAAAAGTGTCCCCAGCATACTTGGTTTCAGTATGAACATCTTGGGATGACTCGAAAAGTGTCCCCGACATACTTGGAAATTCATTGAAAGAAAGCAGTTGTGAAGAAAAAACGTCTAACTTTAGACGGCCATAACTTTTGAACCAGAAGAGCTAGAGACTTAATTTTTTCACCGTTGGAAAGGAAATTAAAAGTTGCACAATGCAAATTTTTTTTATATTAGATCAGAGCATCGCAGGAGATACTAAATGGCCTCTGAAGTAAAGGGTTTAAGTATACCTTGTACAGAATTTTGATGTTGTTGAAACATGCTTTTTGGTAGTGCCAAGTAATGGTAAGCTTGCAAATTGTTGGAGCATGTCGTTTTGTTGTCCCAATTACTTGAGAGACACTAGAAGCAACCTAGCAATCCTTGAAAAGAGCTTCCTATGAACTGGGATAACTATGAAACACCTTGGTATGACCTGAAAAGTGTCCCCAGCATACTTGGTTTCACTATGAAACACCTTGGGATGACCCGAAAAGTGTCCCCAGCATACTTAGATTCACTATGAAACACCTTGGGATGACCCGAAAAGTGTCCCCAGCATACTTGGATTCACTATGAAACACCTTGGGATGACTCGAAAAGTGTCCCCAGCATACTTGGTTTCACTATGAAACACCTTGGGATGACTCGAAAAGTGTCCCCAGCATACTTGGTTTCAGTATGAAACATCTTGGGATGACTCGAAAAGTGTCCCCGACATACTTGGAAATTCATTGAAAGAAAGCAGTTGTGAAGAAAAAACGTCTAACTTTAGACGGCCATAACTTTTGAACCAGAAGAGCTAGAGACTTAATTTTTTCACCGTTGGAAAGGAAATTAAAAGTTGCACAATGCAAATTTTTTTTATATAAAGATCAGAGCATCGCAGGAGATACTAAATGGCCTCTGAAGTAAAGGGTTTAAGTATACCTTGTACAGAATTTTGATGTTGTTGGAACATGCTTTTTGGTAGTGCCAAGTAATGGTAAGCTTGCAAATTGTTGGAGCATGTCGTTTTGTTGTCCCAATTACTTGAGAGACACTAGAAGCAACCTAGCAATCCTTGAAAAGAGCTTCCTATGAACTGGGGATAACTATGAAACACCTTGGGATGACCCGAAAAGTGTCCCCAGCATACTTGGTTTTCACTATGAACACCTTGGGATGACTCGAAAAGTGTCCCCAGCATACTTGGTTTCAGTATAAACATCTTGGGATGACTCGAAAAGTGTCCCCGACATACTTGGAAATTCATTGAAAGAAAGCAGTTGTGAAGAAAAAACGTCTAACTTTAGACGGCCATAACTTTTGAACCAGAAGAGCTAGAGACTTAATTTTTCACACCGTTGGAAAGGAAATTAAAAGTTGCACAATGCAAATTTTTTTATATTACGATCAGAGCATCGCAGGAGATACTAAATGCCTCTGAAGTAGGGTTTAAGTATACCTTGTACAGAATTTTGATGTTGTTGAAACATGCTTTTTGGTAGTGCCAGTAATGGTAAGCTGCAAATGTTGGAGCATGTCGTTTTGTGTTTGTCCCAATTACTTGAGAGACACTAGAAGCAACCTAGCACCTTGAAAGAGCTTCCTATGAACTGGGGATAACTATGAAACACCTTGGATGACCTGAAATGTCCCCAGCATACTTGGTTTCACTATGAAACACCTTGGGATGACCCGAAAAGTGTCCCCAGCATACTTGGATTCACTATGAAACACCTTGGGATGACCCGAAAAGTGTCCCCAGCATACTTGGATTCACTATGAAACCCTTGGGATGACTCGAAAAGTGTCCCCAGCATACTTGGTTTCACTATGAAACACCTTGGGATGACTCGAAAGTGTCCCACATACTTGGTTTCAGTATGAAACATCTTGGGATGACTCGAAAAGTGTCCCCGACATACTTGGAAATTCATTGAAAGAAAGCAGTTGTGAAGAAAAAACGTCTAACTTTAGACGGCCATAACTTTTGAACCGAAGAGCTAGAGACTTAATTTTTTCACCGTTGGAAAGAAATTAAAAGTTGCACAATGCAAATTTTTTTTTATATAAGATCAGAGCATCGCAGGAGATACTAATGCCTCTGAAGTAAAGGTTTAAGTATACCTTGTACAGAATTTTGATGTTGTTGGAACATGCTTTTTGGTAGTGCCAAGTAATGGTAAGCTTGCAAATTGTTGGAGCATGTCGTTTTGTTGTCCCAATTACTTGAGAGACACTAGAAGCACCTAGCAATCCTTGAAAAGAGCTTCCTATGAACTGGGGATAACTATGAAACACCTTGGGATGACCAAAAGTGTCCCCAGCATACTTGGTTTCACTATGAAACACCTTGGGATGACTCGAAAAGTGTCCCCAGCATACTTGGTTTCAGTATGAAACATCTTGGGATGACTCGAAAAAGTGTCCCCCGACATACTTGGAATTCATTGAAAGAAAGCAGTTGTGAAGAAAAAACGTCTAACTTTAGACGGCCATAACTTTTGAACCAGAAGAGCTAGAGACTTAATTTTTCACCGTTGGAAAGGAATTTAAAGTTGCACAATGCAAATTTTTTTATATTTACGATCAGAGCATCGCAGGAGATCTAAATGGCCTCTGAAGTAAAGGTTTAAGTATACCTTGTACAGAATTTTGATGTTGTTGAAACATGCTTTTTGGTAGTGCCAAGTAATGGTAAGCTTGCAAATTGTTGGAGCATGTCGTTTGTTGTCCCAATTACTTGAGAGACACTAGAAGCAACCTAGCAATCCTTGAAAAGAGCTTCCTATGAACTGGGGATAACTATGAAACACCTTGGGATGACCTGAAAAGTGTCCCCAGCATACTTGGTTTCACTATGAAACACCTTGGGATGAC
>NW_024428560.1:0-24137 GCF_017562075.2 Anopheles merus | reverse complement strand
ACCTCTGAAGATATTCTAGAGCATTTGTATAAACCTTGGAGACACTTGATACAACCTATAAAATCATCCTTAATGGTTTGTATGAACCTTGGGGATTTCTTGGATAACCTCTGTAGTCATTCTAGAGCATTTGTATAAACCTTGGAGCTACCTTTAACAAAACCTGAAGTCATTCTAGAGCATTTGTATGAATCTTGGGAACACTTGAGACAACCTCGGAACGCATTCTAGAGTGCTTGTATTAACCTTGGGAACTACTTGTATAACCTCTAAAGTTGTTCTAGAGTGTTTGTACAAACCTTGGAGGTACCGTGAAAACCTCTTAAGTCATTCTAGAGCATTTGTATAAACCTTGGGAACAACTTGGACAACCTCGGAAGGCATTCTAGAGTGTTTGTACGAACTTTTGGAACACCTTGGACAACCTCTGAAGTCATTCTAGAGCATTTGTATGAACTTAAGAGACATTTGATACAACCTCTTAAATCATTCTTGAGGGTTTGTATGAATTTTGGGGGTACCTTCGAGAACCTCTGTTGTCATTCTAGAACATTTGTATTAACTTTGGAGATACCTTGAACAACCTGTGAAGTCATTCTAGAGCATTTGTATGAACCTTGGGGAAATCTTGAACAACCTCTAAAATCATTCTAGAGTGCTTGTATGAACCTTGGAGATACCTCGAAACACCTCTGAAGTCATTCTAGAGTGTTTGTATAAACATTGGAGACACCTTGAACAACCTCTAAAGTTATTCTAGAACATTTGTATAAAACTTGAAGACACCTTGGATAACCTCTGAAGTTATTCTAGAGCATTTATATAAACCCTGAAGATACCTTGAACCACGTCTGAAGCCATTCGAAGACATTTGTATAAACCTTGGGGACACCTTGTACAACCTCGGAAGGCATTCTAGAGTGTTCGTACGAACCTTGGGGACACCTTGGACAACCTCGGAAGTCATTCTAGAGCATTTTTAGAAACCTTGGGGACACTTGAGACAACCTCTATAATTTTTCTTGAGCGTTTGTATGATCCTTGGGGATACCTTGGTTAACATCTGCAGTCACTCTAGAGCATTTGTATAAAACTTGGAGATACCTTGAACAACCTCTGAACTCATTCTAGAGCATTTATATAAACCTTGGAGATACCTTGAACCACCTCTGAAGCCATTCGAAAGCATTTGTATAAACCTTGGGGACACCTTGGACAACCTCGGAAGGCATTCTAGAGTGTTTGTACGAACCTTGGGGACACCTTGAACAACTTCTGAAGTTATTCTAAAGCATTTGTATAAACCTTGGATACACTTGAGACAACTTCTGAAGTCATTCTTGAGTGTTTGTATGGACCTTAGGGACATTATGGATAACCTCTGAAATCATTCTAGAGCATATGTATAAACCTTGGAGATACCTTGAACAACGCTGTGA
Source organism: Anopheles merus (assembly GCF_017562075.2). Taxonomy (NCBI): domain Eukaryota; kingdom Metazoa; phylum Arthropoda; class Insecta; order Diptera; family Culicidae; genus Anopheles; species Anopheles merus. The sequence continues at coordinate 22,698 of NW_024428560.1, read as the reverse complement.
AGTCGTTTTAGAGCATTTTATTAACCTTGGGGACACTTGATACAACCTCGGAACGCATTCTAGAGTGCTTTTATGAACCTTGGAGACACCTTGGATAACCTCTGAGGTCATTCTTGAGTGTTTGTATAAACCTTGGAGATATCTTGAATCATCTCTGAAGTCATTCTAGAGCATTTGTATAAACCTTGGAAACACCTTGGACAACCTCGGAAGGCATTTTAGAGTGTCTGTGCAAACCTTGAGAACACCTTGGACAACCTCTGAAATCATTCTAGAGCATTTGTATAAAACTTGGGGACACTTGAGACAACCTCTAAAAACATTCTTGAGCGTTTGTTTGAACCTTGGGGACACTTGAGACAGCATCTAAAATCATTCTTGATGGTTTGTATGAACCTTGGGGATACCTTGGATAACCTCTGTAGTCATTCTAGAGCATTTGTATAAACCTTGGAGATACCTTGAACAACCCGTGACCTCATTCTAGAGCATTTGAATGAACCTTGGGGACACTTTAGACAACCTCGGAAAGCTTTCTAGAGTGCTTGTATGAACCTTGGAAACACCTTGGAAAACCTCTGAAGTCATTCTAGAGTGTTTGTATAAACCTTGGAGATACCTTGAATAACCTCTAAAATCATTCTAGAGTGTTTGTATGAACCTTGGGGACAACTTGGACAACCTCTACAATCATTCTTGAGGGTTTGAATGAACCTTGGGGATACCTTTGACAACCTCTGAAGTCATTCTAGAGCATTTGTATAAACCTTGAAGATACCTTGAGACAACCTCTATAATTTTTCTTGAGCGTTTGTATGATCCTTGGGGATACTTGGTTAACATCTGCAGTCACTCTAGAGCATTTGTAAACCTTGGAGATACCTTGAACAACCTCTGAACTCATTCTAGAGCATTTATATAAACCTTGGAGATACCTTGAACCACCTCTGAAGCCATTCGAAAGCATTTGTATAAACCTTGGGGACACCTTGGACAACCTCGGAAGGCATTCTAGAGTGTTTGTACGAACCTTGGGGACACCTTGAACAACTTCTGAAGTCATGCAAAAGCATTTGTATAAACCTTGAAGACACTTGAGACAACTTCTGAAGTCATTCTTGAGTGTTTGAATGGACCTTAGGGACATTATGGATAACCTCTAAAATCATTCTAGAGCATTTGTAAAAACCTTGGAGATACCTTGAACAACCGCTGAAGTCGTTTTAGAGCATTTTATTAAGCTTGGGGACACTTGATACAACCTATGAACGCATTCTAGAGTGCTTCTATGAACCTTGGAGACTCCTTGGATAACCTTTGAGGACATTCTTGAGTGTTTGTATAAACCTTGGAGATATCTTGAATCATCTCTGAATTCATTCTAGAGCATTTGTATAAACCTTGGGGACAACTTGGACAACCTCGGAAGGCATTTTAGAGTGTCTGTGCAAACCTTGAAAACACCTTGGACAACCTCTGAAATCATTCTAGAGCATTTGTATAAAACTTGGGTACACTTGAGACAACCTCTAAAATCATTCTTGAGCATTTGTATGAACCTTGGGGACACTTGAGACAACATCTAAAATCATTCTTGATGGTTTGTATGAACCTTGGATAACCTCTGTAGTCATTCTAGAGCATTTGTATAAACCTTGGAGATACCTTGAACAACCTCGGAAGTCATTCTAGAGCATTTGAAGAAACCTTGGGGACATCTTGAACAACCTCTGAAATCATTCAGAAGTGCTTGTATGAACCTTGGAGATACCTTGAATAAACTCTAAAGATATTCTAGATCAATTGTTTAGACCTTGGGGACACCTTGGACAACCTCGGAAGGCATTCGAGAGAATTCGTTTAAACTTTGGGGATACTTGAGACAACCTCTTAAATCATTTTTTAGCGTTTCTATGAACCTTGGGGACACTTGAGACAACATATAAAAACATTCTACAGCATTTGTATAAACCTTGGAGATACATTGAACATTTTCTGAAGTCATCTAGAGCATTTGTATAAACCTTGAGGACACTTGAGACAACCTCTAAAATCATTCTTGAGCGTTTGAATGAACCTTGGGGACACTTGAGACCACATTAAAAGCATGTTAGAGCATTTGTATAAACCTTGGAGATACCTTGAACAACCTCTGAAGTCATCAAGAGCATTTGTTTAAACCTTGGGGACACCTTGGACAACCTCGGAAGACATTCTAGAGTGTTTGTACGAACTTTGGTGACACCTTCGACAACCTCGGAAGGCATTCTAGAGTGTCTGTACAAACCTTGAGGAAACCTTGGACAAACTCTGAAGTCATTCTAGAGCATTTGTATAAACCTTGGGGACACTTGAGACAACCTCTCAAATCATTCTTGAGCGTTTGTATGAACCTTGGGGACACTTGAGACAACATCTAAAATCATTCTAGAGCATTTGTATAAACCTTGGGGACAACTTGGACAACCTCTAAAATCATTCTTGAGGGTTTGAATGAACCTTGGGGATACCTTGGATAACCTCTGTAGTCATTCTAGAGCATTTGTATAGACCTTGGAGATACCTTGAGCAATCTCTGAAGTCATTCTTGAGCATTTGTAGAAACCTTGGGGACATCTTGAACAACCTTTGAAATAATTCAAGAGTGCTTGTATAAACCTTGGAGATACCTTGAATAAACTCTAAAGATATTCTAGAGCATTTGTTTAAAACTTGGGGACACCTTGGACAACCTCGGAAGGCATTCTAGAGCATTTGTATAAACTTTGGGGATACTTGAGACAACCTCTAAAATCATTTTTGAGCGTTTGTATGTACCTTGGAGACACTTGAGACAACATCTAAAAACTTTTAAGAGCAATTGAATAAACCTTGAAGATACCATGAACACCCTCTGAAGTCATCTAGAGCATTTGTTGAAACCTTAGGGACACCTAGGACTACCTCGGAAGGCATTCTAGAGTGTTTGTATGAACATTGAGGACACCTTGCAACACCTCTGAAGTCGTTCTAGAGCATTTGTATAAAGCTTGGGGACACTTGAGACAACATCTAAAATCATTCTAGAGCATTTGCATAAACCTTTGAATTACCTTGTGTCGCTGACGACAATTTAGGCTTAAAAAACAAAGCGTTGCTAGGTCAATAAATGCTGACTAGCTACGTTATGCAACGCGCCAGCGATGCGCGCTGGTTTAACGATTAAATGGAAAATAGGCTAAGAAGAATAGACTAAGAAAAATATGCTGATCGACGACGGTCAGCATTTTTAGAGTATAAAATCAATTGAATAAACTAATGAATCGATTATTTGCCAAGAACCAGTTGGTGCGTTATTATTGTGCTTAAGTCGGCGTGTACTGTGCCTGTCTTAAGCTGCTGCTCCGAAAGACACTTTCGTGTGCGCGACAAATGGTGGCTCCAGAGAGGACGCATCAACCAACGGTTCGGCAAGTAGTCAAATAAATCGGGAAATAAAAACCCGAAGTAGTAACAAGCCCGTAGAGGCGTGAATAGACCCCACAGCAACCCAAGCAGGGTTGTGATAGTGAAACAACGGCGACGGACGACGATCCGGCGTAGCCGATATACGACAGCCAGCCCAGGAAGAAGGGCCACGCACCAGTTGCCGACGAAGCAAAACCCGAGAAGCGCCTCGGCGGTGAGTGAGTGCAAAATAACTGTAAGTGCAACGACACAACAGTGAATAGAACGCGGTCATTACCGCTAGTGAAGTGACGCAATCGAAAGTGAACTCGATACTGCCAACGTATAAGGCAAATGCTGAACTAGTGAAAAGGTGACCAATACGTGTACGCCGCGAGCTTCGAAAGGTGCATCCGTTCTCGCAACACAACATGACACCGTCAGTTTAGCGCCAGTTAAAAAAAAAACAGTTATCGTAAAACGCGTGCGTCGCAAGTATCGGACGTTAACTCCGACGAAACGTGATTATAAAAGTCTGCATAACGAAACACGTGTGCCGCGAGCTAAATATTGCATAAGGCATCCGACGCAGTGCAACGTAGGAAGAGCAAATTGATGAAATTAATTGTGACGAGTGTATCCATCGTGTGTATGACCGTCGTGTGTATGACCGCCGACCCACCGCTAAGAAAACATCGTTCCGGTTGAGTCAACCATCGTTCTCGGTTTGAGGGCAACCGGCACGTAATACAGAAGACGTCGTATTTGATCCTGAGAAGACCAACAAGCAGCAGTGAAGACATCACTCCCGATCCAGCCGTCCCTGACCAGCCGAATAGGAGTTGACTCTGCTGAAGCGGATCTGAACCAGGGTGAGTTCAAGATGGAATATGATTTTAAAAAGAATCCGAATGGGCACTGCAAATTATGCACGAACCCAGATGAGATAGGGAAACTGATAACTTGTATTGATTGCGACAGGTGGTTTCATTTGTCATGCTTAGATATAAAATCACCTGTTAAAGATTTTTTATGCAAAAAGTGTAAAGATAGGGAAGTTGAACGGCAGGAATATAGGTCAGCACTAATGCAAACGCAAAAACTGCTGAAAGAAAAAATGACAAATGAAGAAGAAAAGAAAAAGAAAAAGTAAGAATAGAAGAAGAGCTAAAACGGCTACAAGAAGAGATACAAAACAAAAAATCAGAAGAGGTCAATGAAAAACCAATGACAAGTTTAGACGTAAAACTGTTAACTCAGAGTTTAGACAAAATGGTTCAATCGTTGTGTTCTAAGGACTCGAAAGTAACACTTTCAAAGCTTCCAGATTTCGATGGAAGCTATAAATGCTGGCCTCAATTTAAACAAGCCTACGAAGAAACTTCCCGAGCCTGTAAGTTTTCAAATTTAGAAAACATGAATAGGCTGCAAAGGCATCTGAAAGGCGAAGCACTTCGTGCGGTTAGCGGGTTAATGCTTAACCCAGAAAACGTTCCGCTTGTATTAAACAGGCTCGACAAAATGTTTGGAAATGCTGAAAGCATTTACAAGTCTTTACTGTTAGAATTACTAGCAGTAAAGCACATAACGACAGATAATCCCTCAGCATTTTTAGAGTTTTCCAACGCTTTGCGCAATCTCATTGATAACATGGTGTTGTTGAAACAAGAAGGTTTTTTGAATGATCAGAGGCTGCTAAACGATTTGACATCAAGGTTTTCAACCGAACTTCGGAACGAATGGTTGAAACACACAATAAGTAGGAAACAAGATAATAAGAATCTTACGCTAGAAGACCTAGCAGAATGGCTGAAACCCTCTGAAGAACTGGCCATTATACTGGCCGCGAACGAAGGAGTAGCCAAACAAGAAAGGTCGAACCGTCAAAACATGCAGCATCGTCATAAAGGGCCAGAAAAGGAAACGATATGTCTAATTTGTGGATTTCTTCATGAAACCACTCGTTGCCGACAATTGAACGGTAAGACGCCCGATGAAAAATTATCTCTTTTCATTCGGCATAGAATTTGCACCAATTGCTGCAAGTACAGCAACCATAACGCCCAAAACTGTCGCCTACCACCACAATGTAATGTGTACGGTTGCGGCAAAAGGCATCATAGTATGTTTCATAAAAGAAATCTGGTAGAAGGGCAACCTACAAACAAAATAAATTGCCATCAGGAAAAGAATAATCTGTTCTATCAGATCGTGCCCATCACTTTGCACCACAATGAAAGAAAATTCGAAACTTATGCATTCATGGATCCTGGCTCTTCAACTAGCCTCATTTTGGAAAGTGTCCGAAAAGAACTAAACGTTCACGGACCAAAAAGACCGCTAACTCTCTCCTGGACGGACGGAAGCATTCAAAAAGAGACAGAAAGTAGGATAGTTCCCATAACAGTAGAGGGAGCTAACAAAAGAAAATTCCAAGTTAAAGGTCTCAGAAGTGTAAGGGAACTTAACCTTCCCGTTCAAAGCATAGATGCTCCGTTTTTGCAAAGAAAATTTAAACATTTGAAAGGCATTAGTATCTCTAGCTATGCAGATGCGAGGCCTACCGTGCTACTAGGCCTTCCACATTCGTATCTTTGCCATGGTGCAAAATATCGAGAAGGTAGACCAAACGAACCAATTGCCCATGAAACGAGGCTTGGTTGGGTCATTTTTGGGGGAACGAATACGCCAAATGTCACAGAGAACTCATTTGTGATGACAGAGACGTACGAAGAAGAAAACAAGAACATGATGCAAATCTTGCGTGGTTTCTTTTCTACAGAGGAATTTGGAGTTAAACCTACTCCAACCCGTGCCTCTGAAGAAGACAAAAGAGCGTTAAAGATTATGAAAGAAACGCTTAAAAATACTGGCGACGGATACGAAATTGGTTTAGTATGGAAAACCGACAATCCTAAATTGCCAGATAGTTACGGACAAGCGCTTACGCGCTTAAAAAGTCAAGAGAAGGCAATGGAAAGGGATCCAAACTTAAAATCATGGTATCATAAAGAAATAAACGCATACATTGAAAAGGGATATGCACGTAAGGCGACACCAATGGAACTGCTGCAATTGAACGGGAAAATAAACTATATTCCCCACTTTTCCGTGATAAACCATAATAAACCCATTCCCAAACCACGTTTAGTATTCGACGCGGCTGCAAAAAATCAAAATATATCCCTTAATTCTCAACTTCTTTCCGGCCCAGATCTTACTGCGTCCCTGTTCGGAGTGCTAGTCCGCTTCAGGGAACACAAAATAGGCTGTTCAGGAGATATCAAGGAAATGTATCACCAGGTAAAGGTGAGACGGGAAGATCAAGACGCTCAAAGATTTCTATTTCGAGAATCGCCTTCTGACGTTCCTCAAGTTTACGTTATGCAAGTGATGACATTTGGGGCAACTTGTTCACCAACTTGTGCTCAGTTTGTGAAGAACGAGAACGCACTGCGTTACAAAAATATTTATCCCCAGGCAGTAAAAGCGATTATTGAAAATCACTACGTAGATGACTACCTAGATAGTTATCCAGATATTGATACAGCCGTGAATACTATCTCGGAGGTGTGTAAAATACATGATGATGCTAAATTCTTTATGAGAAACTTCTTTTCCAACTCAAAAGAAGTAGAGAAAAGCATTCCAACCAACAGGTTATCTGAGAAAAGTGTACTTGGCATAGAGGAGAAAAATCAAAACTTCGATAAAGTGTTGGGATTGATTTGGGACAAAGAGTCTGACGTCTTTGCCTACAAGTTTAAAAGGGCAGATATTAAAAAATTAACGAAACGTCAGATGTTCTCATATATAATGAAAATCTACGATCCTCTAGGTCATCTTGCCAACATTACTGTTGAAGGTAAAATTTTGATGCAAGATCTTTGGAAAACTAAACTAGACTGGGATGACGAAATCACACAGTCCATAAAGGAAAAATGGGAAAACTGGATAAGCCGAATCGAAAACTCGATCAACATATCTATACCTAGATGTTTTTCGATTGGAAATAACGTAAAGATCAGGGAGCTCCATACTTTCGTAGACGCGTCGGAAAAAGCCTTTGCCGCGGTTACGTATCTTAGGACAGTCCACGACTTAGGCATCGACATAAGTATCGTGGCCGCAAAATCAAGAGTCGCTCCTACCAAACCACTGTCGATCCCTAGGCTTGAATTGCAAGGGGCAGTGCTAGGCACTCGCCTAAACGAATCAATCAAGAGGGAATTGCGGTTAAAGGTTCAAACAGAATTCTTTTGGACCGATTCAAAAACAGTTCTAGCTTGGCTTAACTCAGAGCCTAGAACATATAATCAGTTCGTAGCCCTGAGAATCGGAGAAATTTTGGAGTTCAACTCTCCGAAGCAGTGGAACTGGGTAGCATCTGCAGAAAACCCTGCTGACGAAGCTACAAAAACTTGTAAGAAAAAGTCAATATGGTTAAATGGTCCCGACTTTCTCAAAAATTTAGAAATAAAAACACTAACACCAGACATTCCGGACACATTTGAAGACCGGAAAAGGGTAAACACTTCGAGAACAGTGGAAAGAATAGATTATGACGCCATTTCCGTCGAATGGTGTTCCAACTGGCACCGTCTAAAACGATCGGTAGCGTACGCACTAAAGTACTTGGATTGGTTAAAAAGTAAGGCTAAATCCCTGTCATTTTCGACAGCAATCGATAAAGCTACCCTTGACTTAGCTGAGCGCCACTTAATAAAAAAGGCTCAATGGGAAAGCTTTCAAACGGAGATGATACAACTCTCATTGAAGAACCCGATTAATGGCAGCAGTAAAGTTAGGTGCCTGTGCCCTATGTTGGACCAAGATGGGATCATGCGTTCTAGAGGAAGACTTGAACACGTTAAATTTCTTCAATTTAACGCACGTAGCCCTATTGTCCTACCAAAAGGGCATCACATTACAAACCTTATCCTACAACATTATCATGAGAGGTACTACCACCAGAAGAGCGAATCAGTGATGGTTGCAGTTCGTCAAAAATTCTGGGTGATAGATCTCAGAAGCAGTCTTAAGCACGTAATAAACAAATGTCAATACTGCAAAAACGCACGAGCTAAACCAATCCCACCAATAATGGCACCACTGCCAACATGTAGAACAGCAGTGTTTAAAAAACCATTTACGCATTGTGGAGTAGATTACTTCGGCCCCCTATTCGTTACGATAGGCAGACGGTCAGAAAAAAGGTGGGGTGTTATATTTACGTGTTTAACCACAAGAGCAATCCATATAGAAATAGCCATTGATCTAACGGCAAGCACCTTTATTGTTTGCTTAAAAAATTTGCAATACAGAAGAGGAAAGGTATCTTTCCTATACAGCGATAATGGGACCAACTTTGTCGGAGCCGACAATGAGATGAAACAAATAAGATATCGATGTGCCTCAGAAGGCATAGAATGGATCTTTAACCCACCAGGCGCCCCTCATTTTGGAGGTGCGTGGGAGCGAATGGTTGGAGAAATCAAGAGTCTGCTTCCCATGGCTGAGAGTTATAAAGAACACGTTCTCAGATCAATACTAACTGAGATAGAGTTCCTAACAAATAATCGACCATTGACTCACTTAACACTAGAACGAGAAGATGACGAGCCCCTAACTCCAGCTCATTTCTTGCTAGGTTGTTCCGGCGAGGCAGAGCCGAATATCTCAGATATCACCAAAACAGAATTGGTACGGTCCGATTGGAAAAGGGCCCAGGCAATCACACAACAATATTGGCGACGGTGGATAGCTGAGTATCTCCCAAAGCTTTCTAAACGAGAGAAGTGGACTCAACCGGCCAAACCATTACAAATAGGCGATATTGTCACGTTTCCCGATGAACAAAGGAAAGGAAAATGGTTTAAAGGCCGAATCTGCGAGCTGGTAACTGGCGTAGACGGACAGACTCGTTCAGCACGAATCAAAGTAGGTAATAATTTAGTTAACAGGCCAACTGTAAAACTAGCAGTACTCGAGGTAAAACGAGATCAAACATTTTCAAATTGGGGAAAAAGGAAAGAAACAAATCTTAACGTTATAAAAGCTAAAGCAGAAGAACTAGCAAGTCAAATACCAAAAAGGAAAAAGCTCAAAATTAGGCCCGTATCATGGAGCTCATCCTTAAAATAACAATATACATAGCCGCACTGTTTAGAGTCGAATGCTTATCGATCGTACCTATCCCTGAACCAGGAATATATTTTGATCATATTGGGACACTCCTATTAAAAAAAGGAGCATGGGAAACGACATTCCATACGGGGACACGTCCGGAAAATGATACGGATACGTTACAAACGTTGAAAAAACACTTAACCATAGTATTGAACTCCGTTAATAGTACGGACTCTGAACTCTCGGATCTAAAAGTTACACTTCAGCACGAATGCAACCATGCAATTCAACTAATCCAAGGAATAAGTCACAAAAGGACAAAACGCTCCCGGGGAATATTTGGTATACTAAAAGATTTCATGTTCGGGGGAGACGACATAGACGAGCAATTAGCAGCCTTCAGAGCAGCAGAGGATACAAAAATTACACATGTGTCCGAACGTTTGACCCAAACAAATAAAAAACACAATGAGTTAACAGAAAATTTACGTCACCGAATAGACAAACTCTATGATGGTATAGATGTTCTCAGCAAGGAATTTAAGCATAACAAAAATGAAGTTCTAACAAAGTATATACAAGAAACGATCATGCTTACAACCGCTCTAGTACAAGACATGATAAATAAGTATCACGAAATAGATTCAACCCAATTATATTTAGAGGACGAAGAGATGTTAAAACAAACTATAAGAAGAAAGATGGCAAGTCATTATAACGTTTTAGAATACTCGGAAATAACCAATAGGAGAATAGAAGAGGGTGAAATAGTCTTTTCTATCAAAAACATAATTGTATCGATAGAAAATTACGAGATGTTTAAAGTCATAGCCGTTCCAAACTTTGCCAATCATACGATTTTAGACATACATGAAAAAACAATAGCCATCAACGAAACTAGTTACTTATACCCGAAGGAAATTTTTAAACTGAACGAATCGCACTACATATCTTCTGAGAAAATAATACAACGAGAACCAGACTGCATAGCATCAGCATTACTACACACAGAAAGTGGTACCAGATGTAGTTCAAAGGAAATAGGGCCAGAAGTCACTGAATTTATACAACTTACAAATCCAAACAGTATTCTGTTCTTCTCTACCAACCCTGATAAGATATTACTAAAATGTAACGAAACACTCACTACCCCAAGCTGCTCAATCGGAATCATAACCTTGTCACTAGACTGTAGCATTTTGACGAGCAAGTTCGAAATACAACCGACGATGCTAATAAAATCTGAGCAAGTTAGAGCATATTTTAAACCCATGTTAAATTTAAGCATATCAAAAGAAGATAAGTCTAACGAAGTAGAATCGGTAACTAGTAACTATGTACTTTTCTCAATAACCATACTAAGTGTTTCTATTACGGTCATCTTGGTTTCCGCGATGTTAATCAAGAAATATCTAAAACAAAATATTGGTCCTCCTCCATGCAGGCCACCCACTTTAAACCTAGAATTGTAACTCCCCTACGAGGACTTACGGGGGGAGGGATGTCGCTGACGACAATTTAGGCTTAAAAAACAAAGCGTTGCTAGGTCAATAAATGCTGACTAGCTACGTTATGCAACGCGCCAGCGATGCGCGCTGGTTTAACGATTAAATGGAAAATAGGCTAAGAAGAATAGACTAAGAAAAATATGCTGATCGACGACGGTCAGCATTTTTAGAGTATAAAATCAATTGAATAAACTAATGAATCGATTATTTGCCAAGAACCAGTTGGTGCGTTATTATTGTGCTTAAGTCGGCGTGTACTGTGCCTGTCTTAAGCTGCTGCTCCGAAAGACACTTTCGTGTGCGCGACACCTTGAACAACCCTTGACGTCATGCAAGAGCATTTGTATGAACCTTGCGGACTCTTGAAACAACCTAGGAACGCATTATAGAGTGCTTGTATAAACCTTTGGGACACCTTGGACAACCTCTGAAGTCATCAAGAGCATTGGTATAAACCTTGGGGACACCTTAGATAACCTCTGTTGTCATTCTTGAGCGTTTGTATGAACCTTGGGGACACTTTAAACAACATCTAAATTTTAGAGCAATTGTATAAACCTTGGAGATACCTTGAACAACATCTGAAGTCATCTAGAGCATTTATATAAACCTTGCGGACACCTTGGACAACCTTGGAAGGCATTCTAGAGTGTTTGTATGAACATTGAGGACATCTTGGACAACCTCTGAAGTCATTCCAGGGAATTTGTTTAACTCTTGGAGACACTTGATACAACCTCTGAAATCTTTCTTGATGGTTTGAATGTACCTTGGGAACACCTTAGATAACCTCTGAAGTCATTCTAAAGTGTTTGTATAAACCTTGGAGATACCTCGAACAACCTCTTAAATCATTCTTTATCATTTGAATAAACCTTGGGGACAACTTGGACAACCTCGGAAGTCATTTAGAGGGTTTGAATAAACCTTGGAGATAACTTGGACAACCTCTGAAGTCATTCTAGAGCATTTGTATGAACCTTAGAGACTTTTGATTCAACCTCTAAAATAATCCTTGAGGGTTGGTATGAACCTTTGGGATAGCTTGGATAACCTCTGTAGTGATTCTAGAGCATTTTTAAAAACCTTGGAGATACCTTGAACAACCCCTGAAGTCATTCTAGAGCATTTGTACGAACCTTGGGGACACTTGAGTTAACCTCTGAACGCATTCTAGAGTGTTTGTATAAGCCATGAGGACACCTTGGAACACCTCTGATGTCATTCTAGAGCATTTGTATAAACCTTGGGGACACTTGAGACAACCTCTAAAATCATTCTTGAGCGTTTGTATGAACCTTGGCGACACTTTAGCCTACATTAAAAGCATGTTGGAGCATTTTTTATACACCTTGGAGATACCTTGAACAACCTCTGAAGTAATCTAGAGCATTTGTATAAACCTTGGAGACACCTTGGACAACCTCGGAAGGCATTCTAGAGTGTTTGTGCGAACCTAGGGGACACCTTGGAACACCGCTGAATCATTCTAGAGTATTTGTATAAACCTTGGGGACACTTTAGACAACATCTAAAATCATTCTAGAGCATTTGTATAAACCTTTGAATTACTTTGAACAACCCGTGACGTCATTCACGAGCATTTGTATGAACCTTGCGGACCTTTAAGACATCCTCGGAACGCATTCTAGAGTGCTTGTATAAACCTTGTGGACACCTTGGACAACCTTGGAAGGGATTCTCGAGTTTTTGTACCAACCTTGGGGACATATTGGACAACCTGTTAAGCCAAACTAGAGCATAGGAGTGAACCTTGGGGACACTTGAAACAAACTCGGAACGCATTCTAGAGAGCTTGTATGAACCTTGGGGACACCTTGGATAACCTCCGAAGTCATTTTAGAGTATTTGTATAAACCTTGGAGATACCTTGAACAACCTCTGAAGTCATCTAGAGCATTTGTATAAACCTTGGGAACACCTCGGACAACCTTGGAAGGCATTCTAGAGTGTTTGTATGAACCTTGGGGACACCTTGGACAACCTCTGAAGTCATTCTAGATCATTTGTATACACCTTGGAGACACTTGAGACAACCTCTAAAATCATTCTTGATGGTTTGTATGAACCTTGGGGATACCATGGATAACTTCTGTAGTCATTCTAGAGCATTTGTATAAACCTTGAAGATACCTTGGACAACCTCTGAAGTCATCTAGAGTATTTGTATTAACCTAGAGGACACCTTGAACAACCTCGGAAGGCATTCTAAAGTGTTTGTATGAACCTTGGGGATACCTTGGAGAACTTCTGAAGTCATTCTAGCGCATTTGTATAAACCTTGGGGACACTTGAAACAACCTCTAAATTCATTCTTGAGCGTTTTTATGAACCTTGGGGACACTTGAAACAACATCTAAAATCATTCCAGAGCAATTGTAGAAACCTTGGAGATACCTTGAAAAATATCTGAAGTCATCTAGAACATTTGTATAAACCTTGTGGACACCTTGAATAATACTGTTGTCATTCTAGAGTGTTTGTATAAACCAAGGAGATACCTTGAACAACCTCTGAAGTCATTCTAGAGCATTTGTATAAGCCTTGGGGTCACGTAAGACAACCTCGTAAGGCATTCTAGAGTGTTTGTATAAACCTTGAAGATACCTTGAACAACCCCTGAAGTCATTCTAGAGCATTTGTATAAACTTTGGAGTCACGTTGGACAACCTCGGAAGGCATTCTAGAGTGTTTGTATAAACCTTGGGGACACCTTGGAGAACCTCTGAAGTCATTCTAGAGTATTTGTATAAACCTTTGAGATACCTTGACCAACCTCTAAAATCATTCTAGAGAATTTGTATAAACCTTGGAGATACCTTGGACAACCTCTGAAGTCATTCTAGAGCATTTGTATGAACATTAGAGATATTTTATTCAACCTCTAAAATAATTCTTGAGGGTTTGTATGAACCTTGGGGATACCGTGGATAACCTCTGTAGTCATTCTGGAGCATTTGTATAAACCTTGGAGATACCTTGAGCAACCTCTGAAGTCATTCTAGAGCATTTGTATTAACCTTGGGGACATCTTGAACAACCTCTTAAATCATTCTAGAGAGCTTGTATGAACCTTGGGAACACCTTGGACAACCTCTGAAGTCAGTCTAGAGTGTTTGTATAAACCTTGGGGACACTTGAGACAACCTCGGAACGCATCCTAGAGCGTTTGTATGAACCTGAGGGACACTTGAAAACACATACAAAATCATTCTAGAGCATTTGTAAAAACCTTGGAGATACCTTGAACATCCTCGGAAGTTATTCTAGAGTGTTTGTATGAACCTTGAGGACACCTTGGACAACATCTGAAGTCATTCTAGAGCATTTGTATAAACCGTGGGGACACCTTGGACAACCTTGGAAGGCATTCTAGAGTGTTTGTATGAACCTTGGGGACACCTTGGAGAACCTCTGAAGTCATTCTGGAGCATCTGTAGAAACCTTAGTACACTTGACACCACCTGGTAAATCATTGTTGAGCGTTTGTATAAACCTTAGGGACACTTGAAACAACATCTTAAATCATTCTAGAGCATTTGTATAAACCTTGGAGATACCTTGAACAACCTCTGAAGTCATCTAGAGCATTTGTATAAATCTTGGAAACACCTTGGACTACCTCGGAAGGAATTCTAGAGTGTTTGTATAAACCTTTGGGACACCTTGGACAACCTCTGAAGTCATTCTAGAGCATTTGTATAAACTTGGGGACACTTGAGACAACCTCTAAAATCATGCTTGAGCGTTTGTATGAACCTTGGGGATACCTTGGATAACCTCTGTAGTCATTCTAGAGCATTTATTTGAACCTTGGAGACACTTGAGACAACCTCGGAACGCAATCTGGAGTGCTTGTTTTAACCTTGGGGACACCGTGGATAATCTCTGAAGTCATTCTAGAGTGTTTGTATAAACCTTGGAGATACATTGAACAACCGCTGAAGTCATTCTAGAGCATTTGTTTAAACCTTGGGGACACCTTGGACAACCTCGGAAGGCATTCTAGAGAGTTTGTATGAACCTTGGGGACACCTTGGACAACCTCTGATGTCATTCTAGAGCATTTGTATAAACCTTACGACACTTGAGACAAATTCTAAAATCATTCTTGAGCGTTTGTATGAACCTTGGGGACACTTGAAATAACATCTAAAACCACTCTAGAGCATTTGTATAAACCTTGGAGACACCTTGAACAACCTCTGATGTCATCTAGAGCATTTGTATAAACCTTGGGGACACCTCGGACAACCTCGGAAGGCATTCTTGAGTGTTTGCATGAACCTTGAGGACACCTTGGACAACCTCTGAAGTCATTCTAGAGCATTTGTATAAACCTTAGGACACTTGAGACAACCTCTGAAATCAGTCTTGAGCGTTTGTATGAACCTATGGGACACTTGAAACAACATCTAAAATCATTCTAGAGCATTTGTACAAACCTTGGGGACATTTGAGACAACCTCGGAAAGCATTCTAGAGTGCTTGTATAAGCCTTGGAAACACATTGGATAACCTCTGAAGTCATTCTAGAGCATTTGTATAAACCTTGGAGATACCTTGAACAACCTCTCATGTCATTCTAGAGCATTTTTATAAACCTTGGGGACACCTTGGACAACCTCAAAAATCATTCTTTAGGGTTTGAATGAACCTTGGGGATACCTTGGATAACCTCTGTAGTCATTCTAGAGCATTTGTATAAACCTTGGAGATACCTTGAACAAGCTCTGAAGTCATTCTAGAGCATATGTAGAAACCTTGGGGACTTCTTGAAAAACCTCTGAAATCATTCAAGAGTGCTTGTATGAACCTTGGAGATACCTTGAATAAACTTCAAAGACATTCTAGAACATTTGTATTAACCTTGGGGACACCTTGGACAACCTAGGAAGGCATTCTAGAGCATTTGTTTAAACCTTGGGGATACTTGAGACAACCTCTTATTCATTTTTGACCGTTTGTATGAACCTTGGGGACACTTGAGACAACATCTTAAAACATTCTAGGGCATTTGTAAAAAACCTTGGAGATACCTTGAACAACCTCTGAAGTCATTCTAGGGCATTTGTATAAACCTTGGGAACAAATTGGACTACCTCGGAAGGCATTCTAGAGCATTTGTATAAACCTTGGAGACACCTTGGAACACCTCTGAAGTCATTCTAGAGCATTTGTATAAACCTTGGGGACACTTGTAACAACCTCTAAAATCATTCTTGAGCGTTTGTATCAACCTTGGATACACTTGAGCCATCATTAAAAGCATTTTAGAGCAATTTTATAAACCTTGGAATAATCTTGAACAACCTCTGAAGTCATCTAAAGCATTTGTATAAACCTTGGGGACACTTGAGACAACCTCTAAAATCATGCTTGAACGGTTGTATGAACCTTGGGGAGACTTGAGACAACATCTAAAATCTTTCTATAGCATTTGTATAGAACTTGGAGATACCTAGAACAACCTCTGAAGTCATTCTAGAGCATTTGTTTTAACCTTGGGGACATCTGTAACTGCCTCTTAAATCATTCTAGATTGCTTGTATACACCTTGAAGACACATTGGATAACCCCTGAAGAAACCCAAGAGTGTTTGTATAAACCTTGCAGATACATTGAACAACCTTTAAAGTCATTCTAGAACATTTGTATAAACCTTGGGGACACCTTGAACAACCTCTGAAGTCATTCTAGAGCATTTGTATAAACCTTGGGGACACTTGAGACAACCTCGGAAATCATTCTTGAGCGTTTGTATTAACCTTGGGGACACCTTGGATAACCTCTTATGTCATTTTAGAGCATTATTATAAACCTTGAGGACACTTGGGACAACATCTAAAATCATTCTTGAGCGTTTGTATGAACCTTGGGGACACTTGAGACAACATCTTAAATCATTCTAGAGTGCTTGTATGAACCTTCGGGAGACCTTGGATAACCTCCGAAGTCATTCTAGAGTGTTTTTATAAACCTTGGAGATACCTTGAACAACCTCTGAAGTCATTCTAGAGCATTTGTATAAACCTTGGGGACATCTTGAACAACCACTAAAATCATTCTAGAGTGCTTGTATGAACCTTGAAGATACCTTGAACAACCTCTGAAGTCATTCCAGAGTGTTTGTATAAACCTTGGAGATATCTTGTACATCCTCTAAAGACATTCTAGAAAATTTGTAGAAACCTTGGGGACACCTTGGACAACCGCGGAAGGCATTCTAGAGTATTTGTTCATACCTTGGGGACACTTGAGACAACCTCAAAAATCATTCTAGAGCATTTGTATCAACCTTGAAGATACCTTGGCCATTCTCTGAAGTCATCTAGAGCATTTGTATAAACCTTGGGGACACTTCGGACAACCTCGGAAGGCATTCTAGATTGTTTGTATGAATCTTGAGGACACCTTGGACAACCTCTGAAGTCATTCTAGAGCATTTGTATAAACCTTGGGGACACCTCGGACAACCTCGGAATGCATTCTAGAGTGTTTGTATTAACCTTGAGGACACCTTGGACAACCTCTGATGTCATTCTAGAGCATTTGTATAAACCTTGGGGACATCTTGGACAACCTTGGAAGGCATTCTAGAGTGTTTGTATGAACCTTGAGGACACCTTGGACAACCTCTGAATTCATTCTTGATCATTTTAATAAACCTTGGAGACACGTTAGACAACCTCTTAAATCTTTTTTGATGGTTTGTATGAACCTTGGGGATACCTTAGATAACCTCTGTAGTCAGACTAGAGCATTTGTATAAACCTTGGAGATACCTTGAACAACCCCTGTAGTCATTCAAGAGTATTTGTATGAACCTTGGGGAAACTTGAGACAACCTCGGAACGCATTCTAGAGTGCTTGTATGAACCTTGGAGATACCTTGAACAACCTCTGAAGTCATCTAGAGCATTTGTATAAACCTTGGGGACACCTTGGACAACCTGGGAAAGCATTCGGGAGTGTTTGTACGATGCTTGGAGACACCTTCAACAACCTCTGAATTTATTCTAGAGCATTTGTATAAACCTTGGGGACACTTCAGACAACCTCTAAAATCATACTTGTGCGTTTGTATGAAACTTGGGGATACCTTGGATAACCTCTGTAGTCATTCTAGAGCATTTGTATAAACCTTGGAGATACCTTGAACAACCCCCGAGGTCATTCTAGAGCATTTGTATGAGCCTTGGGGACACTTGAGACAACCTCGGAACGCATTCTAGAGTGCTTGTATGAACCTTGGGGACACCTTGGACAACCTCTGAAGTCATTCTAGAGCATTTGTATAAACCTTGGGGTCACTTGAGACAACCTCCAAAATCATTCTAGAGCGTTTGTATGAACCTTGGGGACACTTGAAACTACATCTAAAATTATTATAGAGCATTTTTATAAACCTTGGAGATACCTTGAACAACCTCTGAGGTCATGTAGAGCATTTGTATAAACCTTGGGGACACCTTGGACGACCTTGGAAGGCATTCTAGAGTGTTTGTATGAACCTTGAGGACACCTTGGACAACCTCTGAATGCATTTGAGAGTACTTGTATAAACCTTGGGGACACACGAGACAACCTCTAAAATCATTCTTGAGCGTTTGTATGAACCTAGAGGACACCTTTGCTAACCTCTGAAGTCATTCTAGAGTGTTTGTATGAACCTTGGAGATACCTTGAACAACCTTTGAAGTCATTCAAGAGCATTTGTATAATCCTTGGAGATACCTTGGACAACCTCGGAATGCATTCTAGAGAATGCATTCAAACCTGGGATACACCTTGGACAACCTCTGAAGCAATTCTAAAGCATTTGGATAAACCTTGGGGACACTTGAGACAACCTCTAAAATCATTCTCGAGCGTTTGTATAAACCTTGGGGACACTTGAGACAACAACTTAAATCATTCTAGAGCATTTGTATAAACCTTGGAGATACCTTGAACAACCTCTGAAGTCATTCTAATTCATTTTTATAAACCTTTGGGACACCTTGGACGACCTTGGAAGTTATTCAAGAGTGTTTGCATGAACCTTGAGGACACCTTGGACAACCTCTGAAGTCATTCTAAAGCATTTGTATAAACCTTGTAGACTTTTGATAAATCCTATAAAATCATTCTTGAGGGTTTGTATGAACTTTAAGGACACCTTGGAGAACCTCTGAAGTCATTCTAGAGCATTTGTATTAAGCTTGGGGACACTTGAGACAACCTCTTAAATCATACTTGAGCGTTTGTATGAACTTTTCGGAAATCTTGAACAACCACTTAAAACATTCTAGAGTGCTTGTATGAACATTGGAGATACCTTGAAAAACCTCTAAAGTCATTCCAGAGTGTTTTATAAACCTTGGAGATACCTTAAACATCCTCTAAAGACATTCTAGAACATTTGTATAAACCTTGGGGACACCTTGGACAACCTCGGAAGGCATTCTAGAGCATTTGTATAAACCTTGGGGACACTTGAGACAACCTCTAAAATCATTCTCGAGCGTTTGTATAAACCTTGGGGACACTTGAGACAACAACTTAAATCCTTCTAGAGCATTTGTATAAACCTAGGGGACACCTTGGACAACCTCGAAAGGCATTCTAGAGTGTTTCTACGAACCTTGAGGACACCTTGGAAAGACTCTGAAGTCATTCTTGAGCATTTGTATAAACCTTGGGGACACTTGGGACAACCTACAAAATCATTTTTGAGCGTTTGTTTGAACCTTGGGGACACTTGAGACAACATCTAAAATCATTCTAGAGCATTTGGAAAACCTTGGAGATACCTTGAACAACCCCTGAAGTCATTCTAGAGCATTTGTGTGAACCTTGGGGGCACTTGAGACAACCTCGAAACGCATTCTTGAGTACTTGTATGAACCTTGGCGACACCTTCGATAACCTTTGAAGTCCATCTTGAGTGTTTGTATTAACCTTGAATACCTAGAACGACGTCTAAAGGTATGCTAGAGCATTTTAATAATCCTTTGGGACACCTTGGATAACCTCTGAAGGCATTCTAGAATGATTGTACAAGCCTTGGGGACACCTTGGACAACCTCTGAAGTCATTCTTGAGCATTTTTATCAACCTTGGGGACAATTGAGACAACCTCTAAAATCATTCTTGAGCGTTTCTATGAACCTTGGCAACACTTGAGACAACATTTTAAATCATTCTAGAGCATTTGTATAAACCTTGGAGATACCTTGAACAACCTCTGAAGTCTTTCTAGAGTATTTGTATAAACCTTGTGGACACCTTGGACAACCTTGGAAGGCATTCTAGAGTGTTTGTATGAACCTTGGGGACACCTTGGACAACCTCTGAAGCCATTCTAGACCATTTGTATTGACATTTGGGACACTTGCAACAACCTCGGAACACATTCTAGAGTGCTAGTATGAACCTAGGGGACACCTTGGATAACCTTTAAAGTCATTCTAGAGTGTTTGTTTAAACTTTAGAGATACCTTGAACAAGCTCTGAATTCATTCTAGAGCATTTGTATAAACCTTGGGGACACTTGAGACAACCTCTAAAATCATGCTTGAGCGTTTGTATAAACCTTAGGGACACTTGAGACAATATCTTAAATCATTCTAGAGCATTTGTTTAAACCTTTGAGATACCTAAAACAACCTCTGAGGTCATCTAGAATATTTGTATATACCTTGGGGACACCTTGGACAACCTTGGAAGTTATTCTAGAGAGTTTGTATGAACCAGGAGGACACCTTGGACAACCTCTGAAGTCATTCTAGATCATTTGTAGAAACCTTGGAGACAATTGATACAACCTCTTAAATCTTTCTTGATGGTTTGCATGAACCTTGGGGATACCTTGGATAACGTCTGTAGTCATTCTAGAGTGTTTGTATAAACCTTGGAGATACCTTGAACAACCCCCGAAGTTATTCTAGAGCATTCGTATAAACCTTGTGGACTCCTTAGACAACCTGGGAACGCATTCTAGAGTGCTTGTATGACCCTTAGGGACACCTTGAGACAACCTCTAAAATCATTTAAGATCATTTGTAAAA
The DNA here is from genome assembly GCF_017562075.2 of Anopheles merus. Lineage (NCBI taxonomy): Eukaryota > Metazoa > Arthropoda > Insecta > Diptera > Culicidae > Anopheles > Anopheles merus. Next base: position 1,562 of record NW_024428560.1, on the reverse strand, counting down.
ACCTTGGAGACACTTTTTACAACCTCTAAAATCTTTCTTGATGGTTTGTATGAACCTTGGGGATACCTAAGATAACCTCTGTAGTCATTCTAAAGCATTTGTATAAACCATGGAGATACCTTGTACAACCCCCGAAGTCATTCTAGAGCATTTGCTTAAACCTTGGGGACACTTGAGACAACCTCGGAACGCATCCTAGAGTGTTTGTATGAACCTTTTGGACACCTTGGACAACCTCTGAAGTCATTCTAGATCATTTGTATAAACCTTGGAGACACTTGATACAATCTCTTATCTTTCTTGATGGTTTGTATGAACCTTGGGGATACCTTGGATCACCTCTGTAGTCATTCTAGAGCATTTGTTAAACCTTGGAGGTACCTTTAACAACCCCGAAGTCATTCTAGAGCATTTGTATAAACTTGGGTACACTTAGACAACCTCGGAACGCATTCTTGCGGGTTTGTATGAACCTTGGGGACACCTTGGACAACCTCTGAAGTCATTCTAGAGCATTTGTATAAACCTTGGGGACACTTGAGACAACCTCTAAAATCATTCTTGAGCGTTTGTATGAACTTTGGGGACACTTGAAACTACATCTAAAATCATTATAGAGCTTTTTTATAAACCTTGGAGATACCTTGAACCACCTCTGAGGTCATCTAGATCATTTGTATAAACCTTGGGGACACCTTGGACGACCTTCGAAGGCATTCTAGAGTGTTTGTATGAACCTTGAGGACACCTTGGACAACCTCTGAATGCATTTGAGAGCACTTGTATAAACCTTGGGGACACATGAGACAACCTCTAAAATCATTCTTGAGCGTTTGTATGAACCTAGAGGACACCTTGGCTAACCTCTGAAGTCATTCTAGAGTGTTTGTACGAACCTTGGAGATACCTTGAACAACCTTTGAAGTCATTCAAGAGCATTTGTATAATCCTTGTAAATACCTTGGACAACCTCGGAATGCATTCTAGAGAATGCATTAAAACCTTGGGGACACCTTGGACAACCTCGGAAGTTATTCAAGAGTGTTTGCATGAACCTTGACGACACCTTGGACAACCTCTGAAGTCATTCTAGAGCATTTGTATAAACCTTGGAGACTTTTGATACATCCTATAAAATCATTCTTGAGGGTTTGTATGAACCTTAAGGACTCCTTGGAGAACCTCTGAAGTCATTCTAGAGCATTTGTATCAAGCTTGGGGACACTTGAGTCAACCTCTTAAATCATACATGAGCGTTTGTATGAAGCTTGGGGACATCTTTGACAACCTCTGAAGTCATTCTAAAGTGTTTGTATAAACCTTGGAGATACCTTGAACAACCTCTGAAGTCATTCTAGATTATTTGTATAAACCTTGGGGACACCTTGGACAACCTCGAAAGGCATTCTAGAGTGTTTGTACGAACCTTGAGGACACCTTGGAAAGCCTCTGAAGTCATTCTTGAGCATTTGTATAAACCTTGGGGACACTTGGGACAACCTCCAAAATCATTTTTGAGCGTTTGTATGAACCCTGGGGACACTAGAGACAACATCTAAAAA
>NW_024428559.1:0-24214 GCF_017562075.2 Anopheles merus | reverse complement strand
GGCGCGCTGCGCTAAGTGCAGTTCTCCACCATCCAAAGGCAATCGCACCGAAAAGGACAATGTAAATGCGCATACGGGATGAGACACGGACACCCCTCCGTGGCTGGTTGGGTACGGGGAAAAGTCATGGTCGGACCACCCAGTCAACAGCAACAGTAATAGTCCCGGGAACGTCAGACGATACCGCGCCGGCATTCCGAAGGTGCCGCTGCCTGCGAGAGGTGTCGAGAAAATGGATTGAATATCCCACTTACTATGAATAGCATTGGCTTTGGTGGTAGGACCTGCGGTACCGTAGGGCAACGGTTGAGGGAGAGCCGCAGTCACCGTGCCGTACAGCCAGCGATGGATAAACTCCATATTTTACAAGTAACGATCCTTGTGCGATCCTTGCACAGCGATACCGTCCACCAGTGTGGGCCACTTGTGAACCTGGCTGCTGGTCTTCTCCGTCTACGCCCTACTACACTCACCACCAGTGCGAGTGTTAGTTGCCACACTCGACAGGATGTGTGCCGGGACACACGAAAGGCGGAACAGTCGCTTGACGAAGTGTATTCATTGGAAAGTGCTCGAGCGTGTACATATTGAGCGGAAAAATGCTTGACACTGTGCGCGTACCCACTACCACCAGCGCTACCCAGCCTCCTGCTTCTTCGGTGGGATGGGTACGTTCCCCATTCTCCCGCCATGTCGCGAACGTATTCGGTTGTAGTAGAACGTGGAAATAGCTTGCCGTTACCGGTCGCTCGCTCCGGTGTGACCGGATGCCGACGTGATCCGTGAGATGAGGCACCGAACGTTACAGCCAAACGGAAGTGGTTTGAAGCGGCGGATGTGGGCGAAGGGCGAACACGATGGCGACAAAAGAAATGGAAGCAGAATTTCAATCCCGCAAAGAACGTTCGTACCGCGGCAGAACCCAACTACCGGCTTCGCAACAGGTCGCAGATGCTTCCAACTGTTGCATTTGCCGCCTGTTGCTTTAATTTCCTGCACTCTACCGTCAAACCGACTCCAACCTGTCGCACGTTCCTTGTGCTCGTAAATGTTTCGTCCCTATTCCCTCTACCATCGGCGTTATTTTCTCTCTTTCCTCAACCACTCTTTCGCTCGCTATTTTTTCGCATTCATATCCTCCCAACAAGTGCAATCCTTGTTGTAGGAAACCGTTTTTCATTTTATTTCAATTCACGTCTCGCGCTCCGTTTTTCCGGCAGACGCGCAGAATTTCCCATTCAGCGAAGGGGTTTTCCTGGCGCGCATAGAAAGTGCCAGGAGCCAGGGAAATGGTTCGCGCTACGTACGGCTGCACCGTACACTTTAAATTGGCGTTGGCGACGTTGGGCAGACGGCTAGCGACGCTGCTGCCCAATTGGTTCCATGCAATAGTTTTCCACCTAGTGGAGATTTATTAGACAAACTGCTTCCATTCAGGTGTCACTTTTGTGTGTCTTTTGTGAATGAGCCCGGCACTTATGCTTTGGGGAAGTGTTGGCAGAGTTCTTTCTGCTCAATATATTCACATTTTCATTATGTGGGATCGTTTTTGTATTGTAATAAAATCTTGTAAATAGAATGTCTTGTAATACGTATAAATTCCTCTGAAATAAGCTTAATTATTAATACTATATTGTTTCTTTTTTTGGAATTATTAACGTTAACTATTTTGACTTGATAATTATGACTTGTTTACTCTCAACGTAATCTAAGCGATTAGCTACCTAAGAATAGTCCCATGCTACTGAACTTACATTATCTTGGTATGTATACATCAATCCGTAATAAACTGGCACAGGCAGGTCTAGACCATCTCATAAGCCTTTTGGTACAACAAAGATAAATGTTTGATAAGTAATCAATTATTCATTGAATTATCTTAAATTAAACATTATTTTACACGATCCTGTTTGTGAACACGAAAAAAAAAATGATTCTACAAAGAAATTGTTTCACTATTTAAAACTATGCTTCATAAACCAGCGAAAGAACCTTTTCCCGGATTCTCATTACCCGTAGCACCTACTCCCCAACTATCTATTGACAACCGATATAGTCATTTAAAAACACATAATATCATTAAGAACGTTTACGTTTAACGGTCTGAGTTTTATAACGAGTCTCACGCGCACCCTTCCCTTACCTTCAATCTCACCAGTATTCCAACGAATCGGTATCGTTAAAGTTAACATCTTTTTTATGATTACCCCCATCAAACCCCTCTCGGAAAATCGGAGAGCGTCACATGCATAAAGCGCGATTTCATGCAAAATTAACCACGTTCCCACAGTGGCAAAAGTGCTATGTGGATGCACTTTTTAAATCACACGTTTTGCTAGCACCATAGCGCAGCAAATGCGCAGGAGCCGAATGCATTAGCCACCCTCACAGACTACCCCTGGCTGCTTTATGAGAGCGTATCGAACCGAAACGGTGCTGCTTGTTCGTGCAACTTGCTGGATGGTTGAAACTCGTTTGGTTATGAATTTAAATTGCGATTGCAAACCACTATCAAACGGCGAACGGTTCACTTGGTAACGATGATATCGCATAATTTCGTTGCCGGCCTTTTTTGTACCAGCACGAGACGAACCCCATTTACGCTACGACCGGTGGCCCGTCTGCCGAGGACGGGATTGGAAAAAAGAGACGCAGTTACGGGTTGCGGGTGGGAAGCACGATAACTTACTTTACGCTCGCTGATTTATTCCTTTCCAGTCGGTGCTTAAGATGCGCAAACGAAGGGAAAATTAAATATTGTAATAATAAAGATGTTTAGTCCTTGCGTTCATGGAGTCGCAACCGAGTGCTCTGTCCGCCTAACACCGCGAATGTTGGATGCCCAAGACCGCCCCTCCGTACGACATCAACGGTGGCAACAGCGGGAAGCGACAAACAGCGCTGCTCGCGAAAGTTTGTTTGATCAGAAAAGTTCAAATTAAAAACTTTTGCTATTTTCGAGTCCAACCCAACGAGTTGGTGTGTTGCCGGGGGCCCCAACGCGGGCAAAAGGCCCGACCAGCTCGATACCCGTCTTCCGGATGCCGTGCCAATCGAATGCCGTGTTTGGCTTGTGCTTGTGTGCACGCTGCTACTGCTCATATTGCTCGCCTCGTCTGTTCGCATCCCAAGCCGCCGACGATAGTGAGGCTGTTTGTCAATGGAGAAAAATACATTAATTCCGGAGGAAAATCTTTGATGCCTGGCGACAAAGCCAGGCCGCGGTGTGAGGATTGTGTTTGTGCGCCGTGCGGAAGGAAGCTCAGGAAGTTGGATCAAACTTTACCGACCGGTGTCTGTGCTGGGCTGCTGTATCGAACATGGTTTGACGAAAATCTGTTTTATTTGTAGATATTTTATTTGTAGGAGCTCATACAAGAAATATTAGGAAAAAGATTTACAAAAAATGCAAATATGCTGCCACAATAAAGTGAATATGTTTTCCACTATAAAACGCCGAAATCAACATTAGGAACAGTCTAAAATATAGCTTCCGCTTTAAGAATGGTTTACAGTCTCCTGAAAAGGATGGTTTTGACATCATTCTCATCACGCATGCAAATGAGTAACGCGAGCCAACGATTTAGGTAAATTGCTAGCATTAGAACATGAGTGAAACGATTAAACTTTATCAACTGCTAAGTTTGCATTTTAGGGAAGAAATTGTCTCTAGTTGCAAACTTTCCTTGCAGCCAATTACACATCCTTAGCCCAAACTTTGCTCCGTTTCCTTTCGTACTAATTGAACAATTACCAACAGCCCGTAAATTGGCTCTTAATCCTTGTAATCACTTTTAAGCTTTGTTACTGAAACATTCATTTCGTAATTAAAGATCAGCATCTTCCCCACCTCGGAGACGACATCGCTCGCTTGCGCTCAGCTCGGCTTATCAATTGCCCGGCCGCTTTTGCGTATATATACGTGCCTTGCCTTTGCCGAGTACCGTCACAGGATCGATTTATGGTTACGATTATTAGTACTATTATTGAGCATTATTATTCACAACATTTTTCATCCGATGCTTTCTTTTTGCCAGGCCCGAGCGCACACTGTCAATAACGACCGCCTTCCTCGTGTTCCCGTGCCCCGCGTCGAGATTCGATTCCTTCGTACCGTTGTCGGAGAAATTTAAATCTAATCATACTTCATAATAGAATCTAATTCAATGGAGGATAACCAAATATAATGTTCAGGATCGAGTCAGATTGAGAGCTGCCGAAGGCTTATTTCTTTTCGCTACCTTCGGTTCAGTGTTTCCTTCTTTCCTGATGAAGCCATCACGCGTCCTCCCTGTCTCTCTCGTTTCAGGATCACCTCGTCTTCAATGGTGTCCTTTTTTAAGGAACTTTTTTGTTGCGCTTCCTCATGAACTGCCGCTCGGAGCGGAGATTTTGAAAAGATATCCTCCGTTTCATTCCCAACCACACGGTTTGGCCCGATCGAAAATAGGCCCGGCTATCTGGAGGATGAATTTTCTATTCAAACGGTCCCATACACGATGATCTTTAACGGAGACCCTCAGCAACCTTTAAAAGGAAGCGGGAGTGGTTCACAGATTCAAAGATTTTTTTTATGTTTAATTTTTTGCTACTTTTCATTCGGCGCCTTCTTCCGTACCTTCGTACCGGTGGTTCACTCTCGCCCTATCCCCCTATCGGCTTACGCCCACGGACAATGAGGTTGTAGTAAATAAATCAAAATATTAGCCAGTCCATAAGATCTTCCCCGTGGGATAGCATTTCGCCCTTCACTCCTCGGGTAATTGTCTCTCGCTGGCCTTCTTCCATCACGGTACATCTGCAATTCGCCCTAGAGCCATGACAAACACTCCAGCAACCCTGCCCGACTACTGCTGACACTCACAACGAAACGCGGGGATGCAGCGGGTGTAGCGGCCCAGCGGCAAGGTTAGGTTCGGGCTGCTTATGGTTCCAGTGCGTTGCCGGGGTGGCATCGTTTATCTTCATCATAATCACGTTACATGCCGCTTTTGAAGTGCTTTTCGAGTCAATTCAAACGGCAACAGCGAAATACAAGCTGCTGGACGAGCGCTGGAGGGAACACAAAGACGATGAGCACGTCATCGTCGACGGTGCAAAGCATGATAGGCCCAGTAAGATTCTAAAGGAACGTGGCTTTGCGTGTCTTGTAGACAAATGAGAAAACAACATTCTCTCATCCACCGGTTGGTGTTGGTTGTGTGTATGTGTGTGGGGGTTATGTTTTTTCATCCGTGTTGAGCCCACGAGCTATAATTTTCCCCGTGGCAGCCCTGGCTTGCAACAGCCAAGCGGGAACGACACCGGAAAAGTCAATCTCGGCCAACGCCGTACGGCGTGAATGACCGGAGCGAACGAAGAGACCATTCTAAAGCCAGGAGTGACCTGAGCAGTTTCAACAATGGTAACCTGAGGCTGAAAAGTCTTTCTTAGCAAGGAGAAGAAAAAAAACAACTCTACAGCAAAATATGAACAACGTGGAAAAGGACCTCGTTTTCGGTGAAATTTTAGCGTGCACGTGGAAGCTCGTGTTCTAATTTGCTCACCATATTAAATCTGCTGACAACGAGCAATCCTTGCCACGCGGGCAAACAGGGCCATCTGTTTTTCTGCTTTGAAATCTTAGCCCCAGGGACGCATATTGGACGGCAGACACACTTTGCCGACAAGTGGCTCCCATTTTTGGAAAGGTGAATACTAAACCACACCACTGTGCTCGTCACAGTTTGACTGAATGATGACACAAGTGTGACATACACCTAGCGCCGAACTAAAAAGTGGATTGGAGCATTGTTGGTGCTAATACTCAACTTCTAAGTAAAATGATAAACGTTATTTTAACACACAAAAAGCATAGATTTAAACATAGATATAAGTTTACCGATTGTTAGAAAAAGGATGACATCATTGACATTAAAAATTCAAACAACTAATAAAACAAGACTTCGTTAATTGCCAACAACATAATCGCAATGAGATTATTATTAAAATCAATAAATTAAAATTAAATTATTTTTTTTTCATACGTTTTGGTATGCATACGCGTCTGAAAATGTTCCTGCAACAAATTAACGTGAAACAAATCGGTTTGTTTGTCGTGCAACAAAAATACTCCCGCCAGATTAGTTTGACAGTTCGTCCATACGATTGGCAACAAATGTTCCCACAACATTTCATAGACCCGGGCTTTAGGAATCGCCAGTAAATATTGTTTAGAAAGTCTAGAGAACATGCCTTGTTCTTCTACTTCATTAATTAAACAACATAAAAGGCTAGTAGAATGTTATAAGTATACGTCATAAGTAGTCTATTATAAGTATCTATAAGTCTATTAAGACATATTGTCCTATCAACAAATGATATTTAAAAATGTTGTATCTCATTCAAACCCCTCAGAAACTGCCAGTATGGATATACCTGCTCTAACCTGTATCAAACACCCATTTCAAATAGCATATATAAGGTTACTTAGCATAGCATGGAATATCCCTTCTGCACTTTGTAATAGTATGACTTTTTAATGATATGGACGAATTCTTTTCTTAAATGTTTAGTTTTAAAATTATAAAAAAATAAGTGCACTGGTACATTGGTGCTAATCACTTACGCGAAAGTCTCCACTCAATTTTAGTAAACATTTGGTGCATTTTAATATTTTGTGTATGTGCTGTGAAACTCAGTGGTATAATTTAATGGAGCGTAATTCATTCGAAAAACATACGTAGTATTTGAAATGTGTTGCAATGGGTCAACTCTTTCAACACCGACGTAACGGTAATCAGCTTATAAAAGGCCGCTCGGATTTGTTTTCTATGCAGATAGATATTCCATAACTAAGATAGTGGTATCAGTAGCTACATACTTTTCTAGATCTGCATGATGATAAACCAAACGAAGAAAAGGAGGAATTTTGACTAACTGAACCTACGGTGAAATCTTACAACAAACATCATTAAAACCACGTTGCAATCAACAACCGCCACCCTGACTTGACAATTGATAATTTTTCACTTTACCTCTAGATTGTTGACTTACAATTAATATTTTGATCACATTTAGCAACACAATTTTCTGAACAAAACATATCTAGCCTGCTTTCATTTATAATCATTTGTAAATAAAATATTCACTCGTCATAAGTATGTCATGTTTTGCTCTTTACGTTCCCTTTATCAATCAAACATAACTCTCAGCTCTTCGCCACAGTTTGTTGTTACCAGCCACACCGTGCCGTACGAAACAATTGCGAACGAAATGCTACACCATTTAGAGGACACATTTTCCTTCAATTTCCCAACGCACCACTCGCAGTGCGTAAAGTTTTAATTTCGTCCCTGCTTACCGGCACAGGACGAATCCAACAATCAGCCTGAAGCAGCGGGTCGTACCAATCCGAAAAAGTCTTAGTCTCTTATTCCTAACTGGCCGAGAAACCCCCGTAGCCGAGGCGAGGTTAAAAAAAGCCCTTTTCAAACATTCAACAATTTGCGAAATGAATTAAATTATTCATTGCACCACATTTATTGTCGCTCGGCGGGGTGGAACTGGCGCGCATTGGATTCCTTCGCCCACTTAGCTCTCCATTCCGGAGAGTTGTTTATCGTTTCATCTTGAACGCGTAACTCTGTCAGGGCACACACTTTCCCCACTACTGCTCCCTTTGTCAGACGAATTGGTTCGGCTTTTTTGGCCACTTGGCTCGACACTTTGCGCCAAACTTTTATCCCCCTTGCCCCACCCGACAGTCACCGGAATGACAAGAGTTTCAGTGACGGATGATCTCTTCACTTTGGGTTTCACCCTGGACCTTTGCAATCGCAAGAACGTTTACCGCCAGCAGGAAAGGGAAGATCTTACCCACTGCCTTCGTTTTCACATCTTCTCAACGTGAAAGGCTTTAATAATTGAAAACGGTCAACTTTATCCACCGTTTTCCGTAGATCCTGGCCAAACATTCCAAGGGCCGAAGAAGCTGGAATTGAGTTTGGAATGATTGAGTTTGAGCGAGAACAGTTCCTGTGAAACGGGTAACATCCGGACACTGTCCAAAGGTGCTTGTCAAAAAACCTAAAAATCTGTCCCCTCTTGTGCTACTACTCTTCTGTTCTCTTGACGCCCAGTGCCATCTATGCGCCCTGACTGCGAGGAATTCTTTCTTGGAAGCTTCCGACTGCTCTGCGGCTTCAATGGTTGCGGTAGCATAGTGCCATAGTTGCTTCCCTTCCTTCGACGGCCAGAAGTCCACCCGTACCGGTGGACGATCCAACCATGCGTCAAGAGCAATGATGCTTCTCTCGATAGCCAGAAAAACACCAGCCAACCGGTCAACTTCCTTGGCTTGGCTGCACTGACTTCTTCGGTCGTCTTGTGTAGCGAGGAATTTCATTTATTTTCATTTCCTCTTTCATCTTTCTGATTATGTCATTCCATCCAGGCGCCTGCTTGCTTGCGTCCTGGTGTCATCTCCGAGGGTTTCCAGGAGATCTAGCGAAACCTTTGGTGGTTTGTCCAAAACCAAGGATTCGGTTATTGGTTGGTATAAATTGTGTTCCACTCAAAAAAATACAGCTTCTCAGAGTCTTCTAACGAGAATTTGTGACAATAGATCCTACCAGTAGCTGTTCTAGCCTGTCCTAGCTGTTCTAGATGAGAGGTTTTCTCATAAATTATAAGTCAAAATGCATCTAATTGCGCAGATTTTAGTTGTCATTTGAACAGAAACTTACATATTTCAATATATTTTTTCAACTTATCATGAATCCATTATTGCACGCTTATTGCAATTTCCACTCAAGCCAATAAATTCAGTGCTTTTTCACAATGCACACATTCAAAGGCAACCAAAATCTTACTAACTCAACACACATTACAACCTGTCCCGAAAGAACATGTTTTTTTTTGGTCGCTTCCCGACGTATGACGACAATCTATTTGCACTTTTTTTTTCTGCACACCACCATCTTCAACATATCGCACACATCGTTTTCTACAGAGAAAATGTGCGGCTAGATATGGCGTTTGACTGGGCAAGTGAGTGCTCCGGTTATGTTTTATGAGTTTAGCTTTGCCCTACCGCCAACCAACGCTCCGTGGCTCCCTACCAGCGCAACACACCCGTCAACAACCGTTCGTCAAGTGCGGCAAACACACCGAATCCATAGTCCGACAAACGACAAACGAACGAATGAACGGTGAAAATGTGAAATGAAACGGAAAACGACCGAAAATCAACAATACCAACACCGTTTTCCACCCAACGGGTCGGCTGAACTTTGGCAGAAGTGATTTCACCACGGCGAGAAACGTGACGAAGCAGCAGCAGCAGCACTACCCATTGGCGGGGTAGCTACAACGGCTGCGATGAAAAGGGATAAAGGAATCTCTGTTTAAATTTAATATTACCATCTCGGCGAAGTTTGCACCGCACCGCGAGGGAGGGTTTGGTCGAGCTGAGGTTGCGCGGTTGCAGACGGGTTGTTGCGATACGAAATCAGGGCGAGATGTGTCCGGAACACGTGAGATCTCGTCTATGCAAGGATTCTTCCCGGCTTTAAAGCCCCCGCTTCGTACTACTGCTCTCCCGTTGCTGCCCTCTGCAAATCGGCGTCCCCAAGTGGCTCCCGCGGTGGATCAGGAAACGTAGGGCAAACGGGAGCGGCTGTTCTCCGGAAGCCTTGGAGACTGTGGAAATGACATTCCAGGCACTGTTGGAAGGATTGCGCACGTGGGACGTACGAGACATGGCAGATTCATTCAGCACGAACTTTCCATTGGCGGGAGCGTGTACATGTGTGTGTGTATATATGCCGAGGAAGTGAAATGCCAACAATAGCACACTCGGTTAAAGTGTTTTCAATGCTGCGCTGGTTTCGGTGCGACTGTAGAAGTCCCACAAATGCACCTTATTTAGCGTAAGAGGACGAGTGTCGGTGGGGATTGGAGAAATTTGACTTATGCGTTTGAAATGGAATCGATGGGCTGGAAAGCTTGCTCGAGAGTGCTCGTGTTGCGTGATGTGTTAAGCGTGTGTTATCAAATATCAAATAATATTCGACATCAACTGATATGATTGCTGCCGTCTTGTGTGTTTTATTTTCATGCTGTTTCTCTGAACCATTGTGCAGCTTATATGGGCGTGAGTATTCTCGGTACATTTCTATTACAGCTGATCATAAACGTATTCAGCAGTGGTTGTAGGTTTCTTTTATAACCTCTCATGATTCTTACAAAAAAGTTAATAATATGCTCTATACATATGAAGTTCAATCGAGATGCAAGATGAAGTGATGAAAATTGACCTGAAGACTACTTCAATTAATTCAAACAACTTTATTTTTAGCACCATTTGCACCGTGCATCATGTATCTCATATTATTGACAAATTTTCTGAGTATATAAGTCATACATTTTTTTGTATTTATCAGGTTCTGTAACTGTGGGTAAAACAATTAAATTTTAATGATAGCATTATACCGATTTCTTACGATTAATAAATTATTTTATTACAGCGCATAATCAATATTTATTTTTTTCATTAAATTTCACCAAATGTGTTAGTTGCAGATCATCGCAAAATTCAAATAATTTTATAAAAATTATTAATAAAATATTAACGCAGCCAATTTTTTATTTGTAGTGCCCTAAGTTTTTTATTTCTATGATCGTAACAAATCAATATCATAGAAAGAAATGGATTACGGCCGAATTAAATCGTTACGTATCAAATCATCAATAAATTTCCATGTGTAGTACAGCTCTTATACAAAATTGGCGAATGCTTTAAAAAAGTGAAAACAATGTTTTCCTAATTCCTAATTCCTAATCGCCAATTTTAAACGCACACATCCGTTGCAAAATATACAGAAAAAATTGCAGTAATACTACAAATTCGTTCAATCTCTATATCCTTTTACTTTTTTTTTTGACATTCCATCGTGTGTACTATATCCCGCAGCTTCATCGCACTATTCCGTATTTCATTTACACGGATAAAATGAAACTGCTGCATTCCAAAGAGTAAAAGAATGTAACACCCCACTGCAACGCTTTCCGAAAACTAAATTTTATTCCACTTTATGCAATTACTGCCTGCTTCCCAAAAATGCTTTTCTTTTGCTTTCATGTGCGTCCGCAGCATACCACAAATCCTCTAAACAAAAAGTTCGGTACACACGTACATGACGCAGACCAATGTACAGGATCAACTCGTCGTTGGGTCACTGACAGCTACACCAGCACGACAATGGCACAGAGCACCCGGCATGTAAATGGCGTGATTTTGGTAGCTCAAAAAAAATCCACTCCTTCCCAAAACTCATCATCCATGTCACGGCACCGAGACGGTGGAAGTGACGAACCTCTCCACTCTGCAAACCTGTTGCTGACGAGCCCGTTGACGTACGCACGGGAACTGTGTCTTGTGACGGGAAAATCTGACATCCTCACGCACACCATGCTGGCCAAATGTGACAAGGCTTCCAGAGAGACCAGCAAACCTGGTGCAGACGGAAGACCGACCGTACAACGTCCCTGTCCCGGCTCATCTTGCGCCCCCCATCTTCCCTCCCAGTGTGTGAGTTTGCCGAGTTGGAGACATAATTAAATTTCATTCATTGAATTTTCCTTTTTGAGCATCTGTCGTCCCACCCAAAAGCGGAGCGAAAAATGGTTGACTTCCGGAGTCTGTTGAAGCAACAGGCACCACCGACGACGGCGATGGCAATGATGTCCATGACCGTACCGTGCTAGCACCCGCAATGGTAGACGGATGGTGAAGAAGTTTGACTCGCGAATGCAACAGATATCCGGTCTTTGCACGCTGGTAGTCCAGACCACCCTACAAGAGTTTCTCATACACATATACACACATCCGACAGCTGACAAAAATGTACAAACTACACGGAACAAACAAGGGGCAAAAACGGAACGAATCCTACTGACGACAATCCCTTGAGAAAGCAGCAACGTGCTACCATCGAGACGAGACGACCGAGAGCAGAAGTGAACAAATTTTAATATTATAATAAAGTAATTATACGATGAAAACGGTCGAATACGGGAGTAGGAATCATGCTAAAAAGCGTGTAGAAATTTAAGCTCACTAATGAGCGCAACTTCACTCACCGTATGTAGCTGGCCCGGACGATGGCACTTTTCTGCCAGTAAAGCTGACCGTTATGGATGCTGCCCTACCGCACGTTAAAGTTCTGCCTTCGCTTGTGTGTGTCACTTTTAGTCAATTTACCGAGCCCACACTGTCACTGTCACTTTCGGGCATGGAGATGGGCCGTAACACCGCGGACACTGGCTCAAATCGGATCAAACAGAACAAAACTTGATAGATTGTTGGATATTTTTTGGACAATTTCGCTGCTTTCCAGACCACCGCCTTAGTGCCGTGCCGTGCTCCTGCCTCCCGATTTACACCTGATTTCAGACACACTGTTGACGACGCGCACACGACGCGGACACACCGTTCCCTGCTCGAACTGTTCATAGTTTATTAACTCAATTTAACTTTATTCGGCGAGACGGTAATGATTTTTGCCCAACTACTTTACTCTCGCTTGCTCGAATGTTCGTCTTTTTTATACGTACCCTTCTTAGCCGTCGTACGTACTAGTCTCAATTTATTGACATTTGGTCTAGCCCAGTGCAAGGAGGAAAAAACTGAAAAGCATACAAGCTAAAACGTAACCCGTGTGCAAAAGCGAAGGTGCCAACCGTGGCATAAAATCAAACAAAGCCGAATGGCGAGGAAAAAGCACCATCGATTGGAGAGAAGAAAATAAGCTAGTACCACCAGGTTGGACAAAAATTTCCAATGATGTACAGGTTTTTTTTGTTAGCTCCTCTGCCGATGGAAGCACCTTTTTTCAATTTTATTTTCCCGCTTTACTCTCTAGTGTTTGCACTTCAACGCTTCCCTGCAATGAGCGAAAGTTCGTTCCACTGATCGAAGTATAATGATGGAAGGTGCCCCGTGATAGAGAGGGAGCAAAAAAACGCCGAACGCCAAAACAAAACAACATTAAACATTAAACAAACTTTTACCCAGCCGGCCAAGAAGCCACTGCAGGAGAAAAGTCTGTAGATGGCACTCGTTTGTACTTTCGGTTCGTGTTCTATGATATTTTTTTTGCAAACACTTTTTGCTGCTTTTCTGACCGCCTTCTTTCGTGCGCTTTTCTCTTGTTTTCTTTTTGCCATATTTTTTGGCTTCCAATTTCAATGCTCTCCGTCGGGCAGTATTTGCTTTCGCTTCAGGATCTTAAATTTGCGCTCAACCAATGCGACTGGCGTGGTGTGGCGCTTGTTAGCCGGCGTCCGAACGAACACGATGCACTTGACAGGACCTGTTGGACCTGTTGTGGGTGTGGGTGTGTGTGTGTGTGTGTGTCTGTGTTGAAACAGGAAGCACACAAAAATTGAAGCACATCCAATGCACAACGTCTCTCGACACCCGGGCCAAGGAAAACTCAGAAAGTGCACACAAGAAAAATCTCGAAAATAATTCACTACAACCTCCTCCATTGCGAATGAGTATGTGTTGTGCGGAGCCTTCAAATTGTCCACTATCACACCATTATGGCACCAACCACCGACTACCACTCGGCTGCAAAGGATGCTTGTAAGGATGGTTAGAGTTTTAATTGGAAAAATATTGTCAATCTTCCAACCATCAGCTTAAGAAGAATCGACCCGGTTGGTTGGTGGAAAAATGGAGTCGAGTGTTTGGGTGGTGCGAGTTTTTGGAGAGAGGGTGAACGCTGAAATCGTGCTGCTGTGAGACGGGACCACAGTTTTACACGACACCTCGTTTTATCGTTTTCTATATAAGGTTTTTAGGAGCGAGTTTAATTTAATTACTACGAGATTGGGAACCGAGACTTCGAAGCCATCGAAAGCAGGAAGGTGACACTAAATAAAACTGTGCTGAGGATGATGAAAGGAGAGATGAAAAAACTCATCAACTAAGTGTTGTAGATAAAGTTCGATAGAATGGTTTCCTACTGGAAATGGCGAGCAAAGAGATACAAGTATCATAGGATAAAATACGATTACTGCACAAATACAAAGGCAGAAAGTCGCCTCCCTCTTTCTTTACTGGCAAAAAAAATTGAAATCTCATTTAACAGTTTATCTTTAAAACAAAAGCGCTCGAGTCTCAAGTCTATCTGAGGATGTTTCCAATCGACTAGAACGGCCAGCAGCAACACTTGTACGAAACACGACTAAATTTAATGCGAATATTGCACCACACCAAAAAAACATCCCCAAACAATCTTGTTGCTCTAGCAAAGTAAACCTTTCGCCAACCTGCCCCATGCATCCTTCTGCTGTTTGAAACATCAAAAGACAAATACAGCCTTTGTTGGATGCTGCACGCAAGCGAACAAGCGCAATAGAACACGGCTGGCTGCATGAAAGGATGCGGCGCAGAAAACACCAACCAGCCCTGCCCGATAGCAGAAGACTTAAGTCAACAAAACCACAACCAGATGGTCCGTGGGTACGGCCCCGGTCGGTTGGGTAGATCCGTTTTGCAACCTGTTTTTTTTTCCCTGTTTTTAACTTTTGTGTGTGCTAGCTGTTACTTTTGTTATGATTTTTACTTTCCCCAAAATATTCGCTCCCTGCGCTCATCAATGTTTTCATATTCCACAGCCAAATCGAACGGAGAATGATCGCAGCCATGTTTGGTTGAAGGTAAAACAATATTATTTGAATTTCATCTTGCCCGCAGTCTTGTTTCTTATCTTGCTCGTTACCTTGTCACGGTTCAGTGGATACTTTTTTTATGGGTAATTTTTTTCGTAAGTTTTATGCGAACGTAAATGGAAGACTTTTCTTTTAATATTCAAATAATATTTGCTGGCAAGAGTTTACCTCACAATGCAATTTTAATTAAATATTTCGCGAATTTGGATTTTATGTGGCTCTTTTCCGTCTCGCAAAGAATTATCTCTTTGCTATCGTTATTTTCACCAAGGTTAACTGAATCGAAAACCTTTAACTACTAAACAATTACTGCTTTACTACGCATTGTCAACTTCTACTTTGGATGTTTACGAACCTCTTGTATAAGTTTCTCATAAGTTATCACCAACGAACCAACAACGTTTGCACACCTTTCTTTTACACATAAGGATTTTGTTTGTCTTGAAGAACAGTAAAATGCTACAACCAATTAAGCTTAGCGAACGCAACAGTGTGCCATCGGTGTGGCGTTTTTTTGTCCCATTGTATTTAAGAAACACTTAACAGAAGAACCAACAAGAATAACTTAAACAACTGAACAGAATCCTGCTACACCTTCTATAAAATTACACACAAAAAAAAGCTGAACGAAATTCGCGGAGGATGAAGGGACGTAACTAAAGCGGCCAAAATCGGGCTCGCCCAGCGGCGAACGGCACTTTTCGGGCACAGGCTGGCTGAAACACTGGCAGGATGTTGTTGCTGCGGCCGCTACCAACTGACGACTGACACGACAGTCTAGCGCCCGGAGTAAGGTTCTAAAAAAAGTTCCCCAACACGGTCCTTCCCAGCCCGCGACAGTTCTAAAGACGGCGACGGAGCGCGCACATACACACCTACTCATGGCACGCACATCGGTGGCACTATATCGCATCCGCCCGGCCGCCCGGAGTCCCGAGCACTAGTGCCGAAGATGCGGGCGACCAGAAGTTGTGGGAATGGAAATTTTCGCCCGTGCGTATGACGAATCTCGCTAAAAACTTCCCCTCCGGTTGTCGGGTGCTTGAGGAGGAAGTGAGGAAGAGGCAGATGGGAAATCCACCCTCACCTAGCTACGAGGGGGGTGAAGTGGCTTGAGGGTTAGGGAGAGGAGAAAAGTGACATCGATTCCATCGGGCTGTGCTGCTTTCCGCTAGTAAATGTGTCCATGTATTGGTGTGTTGCCGACGACCCGAACCAGCGGCTGACGAACGCCAGCCGAAGCCCGTACGGTTCGTGTACGCACCCTTATATCAACCGCCTGTTGATAAGCAGCAACAGTTTGGTGTGCCTGTCGGTGTCGATTTTTTTTTTCTGTGTTGCCTTTACGATGCGATGCGCGTTTGCGCACGACACGTGTCGTGCCCTTTTTGCCCTGCCCGGTGCCTTCGCATGCAGCCACCACCTACTACCTTGCACTGCCTCCCGCGGCGGGGTCATTGGAGGGGAAGCGCCACCAGGGACGGGGGTTTCATTCTCCTCCCTTACGCCCCCCGTTTTACGTCTGCGTCGCTCCATCGCATCGTCAACGATTTCAAACTCGACGATGTCACACCCGCATCGTGTCCAGCAGTTCCACACAGGCACAGCACGTTTCCCTTGGCTACAAATACACTATCTCCGGCAGTGTGCTGGTATTGGGCCAGTTGGGAAAATTTCCTCCAACGTCGCTCACTGTTCCTCCTCTGTTCTCCAATCAACGATATGCTCCCTCTCCCCACGGTGCTGGTGTTGTTGTGCACATCAATACATGTGCACACGCACAATACTGACTTAATCACATGCTTTCACCGTCTTGCAGCGCTTCAGCGTACTGGGCGGGTGTGCAAGAAAGCATTTTTTCTACTCCTTCTACTTCACACCCCGAAAAACCCCCCTGGTGCACCTCAAATCCACATGCCACCAATGTGCCACGGAGGTCGAGCTTCATCGCCGTATGGAACCGCCGGTGCACGTAAAAGCAAATCCACGGTCGCGAAACTTTAAACCCGCGCGTAAAACACAGCACAGTATCCCATCCGACAGATCAATGGAGGTGTTGGCGCTTGGCAATGTTCATGAGAGAGCGAGAGCCGGGGTTGGTCAATCCCGGGTTGGTTGGCTGGCAGCGACGACGGTAAGACATCGAATAAAAACGCCATAAAGTAAAGCTCGCCGATCGATTGCAAAATATAAAAGATGGGCTTGATTTAAGGCAACGGCTTTTTGTCCCAACCGCTTCCAGATGGTAGCTGTGTGGGGACGTTTCTGGGAGTGGTATTTTAATGTTGCTCGATGTGTGATGTTTTGCTACCCTGTTCTAGTGTTTTCCTTTCGTAGTATGCGAAACACTGAACTAAAGTCGTTGAAATTGCTTTGCAGAATTGAAACAAACCTTTTAACTCAAAGTCATTTTTTTGCACCAGTTTAATATGATAAAGCAGCAGTCAAATATGACAAAATAATATAAAAACCTTTACTACGGAAATAGAAGCCAGCATACTCAGTTTTCCCACCCTCCTAGTGCCCTCTACCGTCTGTTTCACAATTCCTTCAAAACTCTTTTCGCATCACCGACACGGGAAGCTGGCCAATCACTACCGCATCCGGTTTTACGATTTCAGACAGTACGGCCACGAACGCTTTGGTGGAGCTTTTTCATTGAGTTTCACTTCCGCCAGAGTAAAAGCATCCAACATGCCCCCTTCCGTAAACAGAGGGTTGCTTTGCCTACCCGTTCCTTTGCTGAGGTGGGTTATTTGGGATTTTTATGTTACGAATGAGCATACTTTATACTCCCTTTCTGATGTTCGCTTACTCACCCTCCGCATGACACTGCGAACAGAAAGCACCAGACAATAGCGTAGGGCTTTCGGTGCGGGCGAAGGTAACATAAAGCAAAGGGATTTTATGTGAATAGGTGTAGGGTGAGCTATCGAAACCAGCGGAAAAGAATTCTGAAGAAAACCCAGACGTTTAGATGAGCCTTCAACGTCATTTAAATCTTTCACAGTTTTTTTTTTTTGTAGCAATCAGGTGTGAATAACACGTTCTTGGCGTTTACTGTGACAAGAAATATGAATGTTGATGTGACTCACTTTTGACTCTCATTGATGAGTCGGGAATATATTGAAGTTTCTTCACTTTACATCATAAAGATTGAATAAGATTCCCTTCCCTTGAAATACAATAAACAATTCTGTTTCTCAAAGCCGGTGAACATTTGTTAAGCAAAACTACCATTGAAGCCCTTCACGATTCTAGTCAGCTTTTTTAAATGGAATTTGACTGTTGGTGACTGAAATCATGTCAACACTCCATACAAAACCACACACAAAACTAGCCTGCAATTTTCAATCTAGATTATTTCAGCATATAAGCTATTTTTAGATTAGAATACCTGCTCGAAAAAATGGAAAAAACAAGGACGTGTTTTCTTTCATCCCAAGGTGCATTAAAGAGATCAGCTGGTGGAATCTAGAATCAAAGTGTATGTAGTCCAGGTGGTCTCATAGCTTGTTTTTATAACCAACTTTGAACGTCCCTTTTTGACAGGACGGGTGAAAACTTTTGCTCAAACATGCATTCTGGTAGGTTGACTAATACTCAAAACAATCTTAAAATCTTCATGCAGAAGCAGAAGCGATAAAAATCGATCTTTGAAATACATACACCTTGGCATAAGCCCCCCTGTACATTACACCCTCTTTGATAGCTGCTTGAAAACTGGTATCAGAGCTGCAAAATGTCATGAGTATCATGAGATTTTGACCAACGAAAACAATGAACATATCCGTAGTAGCTTGATGCTCATTGCTGATAGTCAATACAAGTGCGTCATGACATCCTGAACACGACAATGTGAATTCTTGAGTCCAACGTGATACTCTGACTGACCAGCTTAGCTTAATGCCGGCGCAAGCATAATCATGATTTTTTCTGGATAAGAACAGTGCTGCCAAATGCCACTGTTTCATTCATCAACACTCATGACTGAAACAAAGCTCAAATCAGCTCACGTACACAATTGAGATGGTCAGTGACGATACTCAAACAGTTGGAGAATCAATCACAAGCTTCGTGACATTTTGATCAGCACCCAACTCTTGGTCACTCACTTGGTCACGACATTATTGTCGGCGATAGTCACGAAATTCTTTGCATAAACTTGGCGCGTGGGCTCTAGCAAAAAAAATGAGCATGCTTTCTTCCTCTATCTGATTTGCTTATCTGTCGGATGTTTGATCGAACATTGAAAACACGCTCATTTTTTTTTTTTTGGAATCACTCGCACGCACTACATATCTCTCATGACCATCGCGATGATCATCCACAGAAAATATCGCGACCAAGTGACTGACCAAGAGTTGGTTGCACACAATACAGGGTTTTCAATGATATTATTGACATGTTCAGCAGTTGTTGATTCGTTCGAGCATATAATTGACTCTTTCAGCGAGATATAGAATTGTTCGGAAGTAGGCATTGACATGTTCGGTTATACTGTAGAGCTGTCACTTTCGTACCCCTTGGACTGCAGCTTGGATCATTCTCATCAGAAGGTAAACGAATGGTTTTCAATAAAATATGTTTGTTTCAACTAGTTCTTGTATTAAACAGCTTGAGGAATGATTATTTGCTACGTTTAGGACTTTTAAGAATGAAAAATTGAACCCTACGGCACAGTGTGTAAACAAAACAAATGACAGCACTACATAATCGCTGAACATGTCAATGCCTACTTCCGAACAATTCTATATCTCGCTGAAAGAGACTATATGCCTGAACGAATTTACAACTCGCTGAACGTGTCTATATAATCCTCGAAAACCCTGTATCACCAAGCATGTGATGGTCGCACCAACTGTTTGAGGCTCGCCTCTGATCATCACAGTAGAGCTCGTGACGCTGACATGATTTTGTTTCAGCCGGAATTTGTCATGACTATGTTAGTGACATTTTGCAAAACTGATCACAGCAAAAAAAGTCGTGACATAGTGACTGATCATCTCTGATTATCACAATTGAGTACGTAACGCTGATATGGATTTCGTTTCAGTCAAGTTATTTTATGACATTGACGGTGACATTTTGCAGCACTGACTGCTATACAATGCAAACAGCTGACAGGCTGAAATTTTAGCCAACGAATTTAAAACGGAAAGGGCCCCATCGATGATTTTCTACAACAACTTTTGAATGTGTCATCAATAATAAGTCAGTTTTTTTCTATACCGAATGTTTAATTACACCCTCAAGGCATCTTCATCATAATTTCTTACTGAGTAAATTGATGTGTCATTCAAAACGAACGATGATAATGGCAGGCCTGGATCGACAGCAGCTGTTGTGCCAAATAGGAAGAAGAAGAATAAGAAGAAGAAGTCAATTATTATACCTTAAAAAGTGTGATGCCATTTAAAGTGTATCATAAGGCTTCATTCGGTTATAATGAAATATTTCCTCATCTTATTCGTTGGGTAGAAAGCTCATGGATAAATGCAGATTATTTCATGCAAAGTTACAAATGATGATGACAGCGAAAGGTTACCCAATTCTAACATACTTAATTAGTAAGTCAGTAATTTTTAAATGGTACTTAAACTATCATACAGCATTGATTATTTTTCTCATAAATAGTTTTACACACATTTCACACGCACATACGTGTCCGATAGATTTTTTATAAATCCGACTACATGCTTTGCTATGCAAACAAGTAGTAAAGGATCAAAATGTTCAGTATACCAAAAAAGCAACATATGGAAACCGCTTTCCGCTTCATCCAACCACACCATGACCGTCAAACCGCAACACTTACCGCACGATGCAAACGTATGAATTTTCCACCTCTACGCTTTTGCCGACCTGCTGCAATGAAACGATGGACCACCAGCAGCCCACACATCGGTTCGTGGTATCTAAATTTTTGTTCACACTTGACCGAACCGGCTCGAACGCTTCGGTGTCAGTGGAGTGGAGTTCAATTACTGTCGTTCCAATGGAATGCGAATGCATGCTGCCTGTTGATCCTTTCCATCAAGTGATATGCGCCAACCACGCTCAAAAACGAAAACAAAAACGCACGGCCAACCATAAGAATGAACGGCTAGATTCAAAAGATGAACCTTTTGCTTTGGTGCTCAAAAAAAAATAGTCCACTCGAATCAGATCGGTCCTTTTTACCCTCGATTTGTGCTGTCCAACTTCTTTAGAGCGTGAAAGAACAGTACAATGCTAAACTTGTGAGAAAAGGATAAGTAAAATACCTCCTCCAACTCCTCAACCGCAATGTTTCCCAAACGGAAAATGGTACTGCAGCAAGCAGGAGCGTTTCGCGACGTTTGGTAAACGTTTTAGAATGATTAGAAAATCTTCAAGTGCTCCAATGGGAACGAAAAGGGAAACTCCGCATGGAATGGAAACGGTTGGCGGTAGCGTTTGAAGTTTTCTCAATGTGTCCCGAACGATTACGCAAGCCGCACGATGGTGGAAAGTAGCGAGGCACCGGGAAACATGGATGAAAAGGTTAATGTTTAGCAAATTCGTCAACGAAATGAAATGTTGAGCCTCGTCTTCCTTCCATCATTCATCCTCACCATCATGGAAACATGACAGTAGCAGTCTAAAAAAACACACACACATATACATATATAAAAACCTTTTCCACAGTTATTGCATTGGAAAAAGTTTAAGCAATAAGTGGCTTCCATTTTCCCCGGCTTCTAAAACATTGCCATACCTAATCCATTAGCGTGCGTGTATTGCCGATGATTAAGCGTTTCAGGTGCTGAAGAATTGAGCGCAAGAATGAATTGTTCGAACGAATCTTTCTCTTAAACTTTGTTCTGTGAATTTCAGCGAGGAAGTGGGTTCTCTAAATAAAATCCAAAGCTATTCACAATCCCCATTCCTCCCTACGCCTTGGTGGTAACACGATAAGCATATGTCAACAAAGGCTCAGCAGAAGAATGGTTTCAAATCAAGCCATTTCGCAATTTATTTTACACTTTCAAGAGGCATCCAGTTTCCAGCTGTTAATTTAAAGCTAATTGAATTAACATGATCCTTCAGCAGCATGCATTTTCCACACGAAACTGCTCACAGCCACATCCTTCCGGGATCAGAAATCACATATTTATCCGTTATCGGTCGATGCGTTCTTACACGGCTGTCAATTCAAGCTCCTATTACTCGTGCACTAAAAAGACACTGACTGCACTTGGAAGAGTTTCGTCACACAGATGAGTCTCCTTTCACCTTTTATTCCTTTTCTCTTTCGTCGGATGCTGTCGCAATAATCTAACCCCCTCATTTAAGCCTTCAAGTACGGCAAACGATTGAAGTAAATCGATTCCACTGTGCAGACGCTGCTCCCAGACGTCATTAGCAGTCCGGTGTAAGGCAATCGCTCTGCACCTCCATTCCCACGGGACAGGCCTTGTTGGAAATTCTTGCCGCACTACTCTCAACCCCCTTACTTTTGTTATGCCCGGTGAAACTCGGCAACCAATATTTGCACAAAACTTTCACTCCACTGCACGGGTGGAAGAAACTTGCGTTGAAGATCGCATAATCAGTTCGGAAAATTAAAGACATCATAGGTGCACTCTCGGTGATGCCTCCCTTCTTGCCAAAGCTGTTTCGATTATCGATGGTTTTGCAACAGCAACCGGCCGTGCACGGATTTCGATGGTTGATTGGAAACAAGATTTAAAAGGTAGACTCTCTCTCTCTCTCTCTCTCTCTCTCTCTCTCTCTCTATGGTTGGCTTCCTCCTCACTCTGCGCTGTCCACGTTTTCCTTATCGTTTCGTTGTTACATCTTAGGCGAGTCTACGGTACCGCCTTATGGAGCTATCAAGCGTAAGAATTGTGTGCCTCTCGTAAGATGGAGAGTACAAGTAGAGGAAAAAAACGACATTACGATCCAACCAAGCACTGTAACCCTGCAGGCATGGCAAAAGCATCCGTTCGAACATTGAAGCCACTGTCAAGCACAACAGAGGTACGGGAGCAGATCTGCATATTAGAAGAAGACGTTCTCCCTGACTACCTGGATGTGGGAAAATGGCAAAAAAGATGCAAAAAACAGTGCATGAGAAGAAGTGCAGTGTATGGGCCATACAGGGCCAGACATACAGGGCATGCATAAAATGGGAAATATTTTCATAGCATCATGCACACACCACACCACCGATTGCTCGCAGTTTTCATTGATCATCTTCCTGGTAAGGCACGATATCGAACTATGCTTTTGCAAACTGTACCGAATTCTGCTTCGGTTCAAAGCGTACTTCTCAGATCTGTACGGTTAGGCGGGCCGAATGGAAATGAATAGCAACAAAGTAAATTATTCCCTTTCGATCGATTTTGTTAGCATTACCATTCTTTTTATTGTGACTCAAGAGCACTGTTTGTGTGCTCTTGTTTCTAGTTGGAGTCAGAGTATTTTCTGGATAATCTTATTTTAAAAAAATTGACTACCTCGTCGATAGGCTTATTAATTTACGACTCCCGCAAATCTGTTCCACAGATGAAAAAAGATGGTAATAACAAAGCTTGCAATAGAGCGCTTAGAATATAAAATGATTCGCTTATAAGAAGATGCACAGATTCTTTTGAGTGGGATACTTTACTTATGTTTGTGAGATATTTAACCCATGAGTTAAATAGAGTTTTGATTTCCTAATCAATAAAATAATACAGCCAAAAATGAACAAATATTCAAGAAATTATGTATTTTATCATAATTTCGGTCAAATTACAATATAAGAGCAACTAACCCTGCAAATGAATAAGAGAAGCTATGTAATTTTTTCAAATTAATCAAATACGACTTTATTATCTGTTGTTATAATTTTATATTTTATAACATATAAAATTGTGTATATTTTCAGAATATACCTTTATGCAACTAGCTACTTTACATATTAATTTTTAACATGTATTATTTTAGTAGCTGGATGTCATTTGCTATCGAAATCAAACGAACATCAATGCTCTTAAAAATACTGCCATAATTGCCCACATGACAATTTTTCCAGCTTAAAGTGTTGAAAAACGAGAGCAACAGCAAATATAATCATCTTTTAATCGTTTTTTCTTTTGTGAAATTCCTTTTCCTTCTTCTGCTGCACACTCTAAATATTTGGCTACCCTTATCGCTGAGAAAACAAGTGACATTGATAGCAGCGCAAGCTTTAACCAATTTAAAAGCAGCTCGTCAAAATATTTAATAAAGCACTGCTCGGCTAGCAGCAACGTATAAAAAACCCAGCAACACAACCCCGCGAGCAATAAAGGTTTGCAAATACACGATATCCACTAAGGTGCCAGGGTTCGGTTTCTGACCCCTACGAAAATATATCCCCCCCCCTCCCCCCCCATCTACCCTAGAAGACCCAAAAGGGATTCGAAATGGATGGCTGCATTCCGATTCATTACGACTGCCGCTAGTCTTGAAATGCTAGATTAATTAGACATCAATCATTCAT